>NC_092412.1:265578319-265636022 GCF_040894005.1 Engystomops pustulosus
TTATATGGTATATGGCGGCACGCTGTATGTATTATATGGTATATGGCGGCACGCTGTATGTATTATATGGTATATGGCGGCACGCTGTATGTATTATATGGTATATGGCGGCACGCTGTATGTATTATATGGTATATGGCTGCATGCTGTATGTATTATATGGTATATGGCGGCACGCTGTATGTATTATATGGTATATGGTGGCATGCTGTATGTATTATATGGTATATGGCGGCACGCTGTATGTATTATATGGTATATGGCGGCACGCTGTATGTATTATATGGTATATGGCGGCATGCTGTATGTATTATATGGTATATGGCTGCACAATGTATGTATTATATGGTACATGGCGGCACGCTGTAAGTATTATATGGTATACGCCGGCACACTGGATCTATTATATATTACATGAAGGACGCTGTATGTATTTTATAATATATGGTGGCATGATGTATTGATTTTATATTATATCGCGGATTGTTGTATGTATTTTGTTCTGTGGTAGCTCGCTGTGTTTATTATATAGTACATGGTGGCACGCTCTTATGTATTTTGCATTGCTTTATTTCCGAAGCAAACCAATATGATTTGGGTCTGGTTCTGACACTCCTTGATATATTACATATATGGAGTGGGGGGGGGGGGGCGTCTTTCTATAGCTCGCCTCAGGCAGCAGAAAGGCTAGGTGCACCCCTGCTCACTCCCTGTATCCATCTGCCTACAGGAATACATTGATGAGGTGATAAAGAAGGAGGCAGAGATGCGAGAACTGAAGATGAAGGATCCGAGGAGCGCGGAGGAGAGGGAAGAGGCTGCAGACCTGCTCCAGCTGGTGCTGGTGAGCAACTACAGGGATGATGGTGGTAATAGTTACACTACTCTGGTGGGAGGAGTAATAATACCACCTGGCTCCGGGGATGATGGTGGTAGTAGTTATACTACTCTGGTGGGAGACTTTTAGGCCACAGTTGGTCATCACCGATGATGATGTTATGCTCCTCCCACAGTCACTGACCGACGCCCCTGAGCCCCTCCAGACCTCCCATGGGGAGCGGATACAAGGTGAGAGGAGCTTAGCTCAGAGGGGGAGGCCTGCATAGTAATGAGGACAATGCCCTGAACTTACTATTTCTCTGCATCCAATTTCCAGCGACGGACATCACCCATCTCTACGAGACCGCCATCTCCCCCACACCACCCCCTTCCCCGGCCAAACCACAGCGAAGCCTCCAAGACCGGGAGAAGCTCCGGTAAGGAGATGGGGGGATAATACTGGGACCCCAGGATAAGATGTGAACTTTGTATGAAGTGCAGATAGAGATCTTGCCCGACTACAGACACTTCTTATACCACAGGATGGAGATCCAGGAGCAGAAGGAGCAGCTGGCAGCCATCAGGACCCGCAGCATCCCCCCATATTTCCAGTCCGAGCTCGGGGAAGAGTTCCTCCGGAAACAGGTAGGTCGCTATCTGTTGTGTTACGTCTTATCTGCCTCAGGCCCCCTCACCTGTCTCCAGGCGCTCTCACCTGTCTCCAGGCCCCCTCACCTGTCTCCAGGCGCTCTCACCTGTCTGATTTGGTGGCCCGGAGACTGATTTGGTGGCCTGGAGCCTGGTTTGGTGGCCCGGAGACTGTTGAGGGGGCCCGGAGACTGCTGAGGCAGCCTGGATACTGGTTTGGTGGCCTGAAAACTGGGGAGGCAGCCTGGAGACAGGGGAGGCAGCCTGGAGACTGGGGAGGCAGCCTGGAGACTGGGGAGGCAGCCTGGAGAGGGAGCCAGGAGACTAGTAAGGGGGCCTGGAGAGTAATGAGGGGGCCTAGAGACTGATGAGGGAGCCAGCATACTGGTGAGGGGGCCTGGAGACTAATGAGGGGGCCTGGAGACTAATGAGGGGGACTGGAGACTAATGAGGGGGCCTGGAGACTAATTAGGGGGCCTGGAGATTAATGAGGGGCCCTGGAGACAGGTTAAGGGCCCTGGAGACAGGTAAGGGGCCCTGGAGACAGGTGATGGGTCCTCATTAGTCTCCAGGCCCCCTCATTAGCCTCTAGGCCCCCTCATTAGCCTCTTGGACCTTTCATTTGTCTCCCGGCCCTTTCACCAGTTGCTGGTTCCCTCATTAGTCTACGGGCCCCCTTACCAGTCTCCTGACTCCCTCACCAGTCTCCTGACTCCTCATGGCTCCCTCACCAGCCTCCTGGCTCCCTAGCTGGTCTCCACACCACCTCCCCAATCTCCACGCCGCCTCCCCAATCTCCACGCCGCCTCCCCAGTCTCCAGGCCGCCTCCCCAGTCTCCAAGCCACCTCCCCAGTCTCCAGGCCCCTTCCCCAGTCTCCAGGCCCCTTCCCCAGTCTCCAGGCCCCTTCCCCAGTCTCCAGGCCCCTTCCCCAGTCTCCAGGCCACCTCCCCCGTCTCCAAGCCCCCTCCCCAGTCTCCAAGCCCCCTCCCCAGTCTCCAAGCCCCCTCCCCAGTCTCCTGGCTCCCTCACCAGTCTCCTGGCTCCCTCACCAGTCTCCTGGCTCCCTCACCAGTCTCCTGGCTCCCTCACCAGTCTCCTGGCTCCCTCACCAGTCTCCTGGCTCCCTCATTTTTCTCCTCGCTCCCTCATTAGTCTCCAGGTCCCCTCATTAGTCTCCAGGTGCCCTTATTAGTCTCCAGGCGCCCTCATTAGTCTCTTGGCCACCTCATTAGTCTCCAGGCCTCCTCACCAATCTCCTGGCTCCCTCACCAGTCTTCCGGGCCCCTCACCAGATTTCAGTCCCCCTCATTAGTCTCCAGGCCCCCTCATTAATGTCCAGGCCCCCTCATTAGTCTCCAGGCCCCGTCATTAGTTTCCAGGCCCCCTCATTAGCCTCCAGTCCCCCTCACCAGTCTCCTGGCTCCCTCGCCGGTCCCGTGGCTGCCTCACCAGTCTCCAGGCCACCAAACCAATCTCCTAGCCCCCTCATTAGTCTCCAGGCTGCCTCACCACTTTCCAGGTCTCCCTTACCAGTTTCCAGACCCTGTCATTAGTCTCCACCAGATTAGTCTCCAGGCCCTCTCACTAGTCTCCTGGCTCCCTAGCCAGTCTGCATGCCCACTCACCTGTCTCCTGGCTCCCTAGCCAGTCTCCAGGCCATCTCCCCATTTTCCAGGCAGGCTCCCCAGTCTCCAGGCCGCTTCCCCAGTCTCCAGGCCGCCTCCCCAGTCTCTAGGCCGCCTCCCCAGTCTCTAGGCCGCCTCCCCAGTCTCAAGGCCGCCTCTCCAGTCTGGAGCCGCCTCCCCAGTCTCCAGGCCGCCTACCCAGTTACCAGCCCACCTCCCCATTCTCCAGGCCCCCTCCCCATTCTCCAGGCCACCAAGCCAGTGTCCAGGCCACCAAGACAGTTTCCAGGCCACCTCACCAGTCTCCAGGGCTTCCTCACCAGTCTCCAGGGCTTCCTCACCAGTCTCCAGGGCTCCCTCACCAGTCTCCAGGGCTCCCTCACCAGTCTCCTTTCTCCCTAGCCAGTCTCCAGGCCCTCTCATCAGTTTACTGGCTCCCTAGCCAGTCTCCAGGCCGTCTTCCCATTTTCCAGGCCGCCTCCCCAGTCTCCAGGGCTCCCTCACCAGTCTCCAGGGCTCCCTCACCAGTCTCCAGGGCTCCCTCACCAGTCTCCAGGGCTCCCTCACCAGTCTCCAGGGCTCCCTCACCAGTCTCCAGGGCTCCCTCACCAGTCTCCAGGGCTCCCTCACCAGTCTCCAGGGCTCCCTACCAGTCTCCAGGCCCCCTCATTAGTCTCCAGCCCCCCTCATTAGTCTCCAGCCCCCCTCATTAGTCTCCAGGCCCCCTCATTAGTCTCCAGGCCCCCTCAGTAGTCTCCAGGCCCCCTCAGTAGTCTCCAGGCCCCCTCAGTAGTCTCCAGGCCCCCTCATTAGTCTCCAGGCCCCCTCATTAGTCTCCAGGCCCCCTCATTAGTCTCCAGGCCCCCTCAGTAGTCTCCAGGCCCCCTCAGTAGTCTCCAGGCCCCCTCAGTAGTCTCCAGGCCCCCTCATTAGTCTCCAGGCCCCCTCATTAGTCTCCAGGCCCCCTCAGTAGTCTCCAGGCCCCCTCAGTAGTCTCCAGGCCCCCTCAGTAGTCTCCAGGCCCCCTCAGTAGTCTCCAGGCCCCCTCAGTAGTCTCCAGGCCCCCTCATTAGTCTCCAGCCCCCCTCATTAGTCTCCAGGCCCCCTCATTAGTCTCCAGGCCCCCTCATTAGTCTCCAGGCCCCCTCATTAGTCTCCAGGCCCCCTCATTAGTCTCCAGGCCCCCTCAGTAGTCTCCAGGCCCCCTCAGTAGTCTCCAGGCCCCCTCAGTAGTCTCCAGGCCCCCTCATTAGTCTTCAGGCCCTCTCTTTAGTCTCCAGGCCCCCTCTTTTGTCTTCAGGCCATCTCTTTAGTTTCCAGGCCCCCTCTTTAGTCTCCAGGTTTTCTCATTAGTCTCCAGTCCCGCTCATTAGTCTCCAGGCACCCTTTCCAGTCTCCTGGCTCCCTCACCAGTCTCCAGGCCACCAAACCAATCTTCTAGCTCCCTCATTAGTCTCCAGGCCACCTAATTAGTCTCCAGGCCTCCTCACTAGTCTTCAGGTCCCCTCACAAGTCTCCTGGCTCTCTCATTGGTTTCCAGGCCCCCCATTAGTCTCCAGGCCGCCTTCCCAGTTTTCAGGCCACCAAACCAGTCTCCAGACCTCCTCCCCAGTCTCCAGGACGCCACATTAGTTTCCAGGCCCCCTCACCAGTCTCCTGGCTCCCTAACCAGTCTATAGGCCAGCAAACCAGTCTCCAGGCCCCGTCATTAGACTCCAGGCCACCACATTAGTCTTCAGGCCCTCTCACCAGACTCCCGGCTCCCTAGCCAGTCTCCAGTCTGCCTCCTCAGTCAGCCGCCTTCCCAGTCTCCAGGCCTCCTCCCCAGTCTCCAGGCCTCCTCCCCATTCTCCAGGCCTGCTCCCTAGTCTCCAGGCACCCTCCCCAGTCTCCAGGCCACCAAGCCGGTCTCCTCGCTCTCTCATTAGTCTGCAGGCCCCCTCATTTGTCTCCAGGCCCCCTCATTAGTCTCCAGGCTCCCTTAGTAGTCTCCTGTCTCCCACACCAGTCTCCTGTCTCCCACACCAGTCTCCTGTCTCCCACACCAGTCCCCCTTCACAGTCTCCAGGCCCCCTCATAAGTCTCCAGGCTCCCTCTTTAGTCTCCAGGCTCCCTCTTTAGTCTACAGGCTCCCTCTTTAGTCTACAGGCTCCCTCATTAGTCTCCAGGCCCCCTCATTAGTCTCCAGGCCCCCTCACTAGTCCCCAGGTCCCCTTATTAGTCTATAGGCCAGCAAAACAGTCTCCAGGCCCCGTCATTAGTCTCCAGGCCCTCTCACCAGTCTCCTGGCTCCCTAGCCAGTCTCCAGGCTGCCTCGTTAGTCAGGCCTCCTCCCCAGTCTCCAGGCCTTCACCCCAGTCTCCAGGCCCCCTCACCAGTCTCCAGGCCACCAAGCCGGTCTCCTCTCATTAGTCTCCAGGCCCCCTCATTAGTCTCCAGGCCCCTCACCAGTCTCCTGGCTCCCTCATTAGTCTCCGGGCCCCCTTCACAGTCTCCAGGCCCCATTCACAGTCTCCAGGCCCCTCATAAGTCTCCAAGCCCCTCATAAGTCACCAGGCCCCCTCATTAGTCTCCAGGCCCCCTCATTAGTCTCCAGGCTCCCTCATTAGTCTCCAGGCCCCCTCATTAGTCTCCGGGCCCCCTCAATAGTCTCCAGGTCCCCTTTTTAGTCTATAGGCCAGCAATCCAGTCTCCAGGCCCCGTCATTAGTCTCCAGGCCACCACATTAGTCTCCAGGCCCTCTCACCAATCTCCTGGCTCCCTAGCCAGTCTCCATGCTGCCTCGTTAGTCAGGCCTCCTCCCCAGTCTCCAGGCCTTCACCCCAGTCTCCAGGCCCCCTCCCCAGTCTCCAGGCCACCAAGCCGGTCTCCTCTCACTCTCATTAGTCTCCAGGCCCCCTCATTAGTCTCCAGGCCCCCTCATTAGTCTCCAGGCCCCCTCATTAGTCTCCAGGGCACCTCATTAGTCTCCAGGGCACCTCATTAGTCTCCAGGCCGCCTCATTAGTCTCCAGGCCACCTCATTAGTCTCCAGGAAGCCTCATTAGTCTCCAGACCCCCTCATTAGTCTCCAGACCCCCTCATTAGTCTCCAGCCCCCCTCATTAGTCTCCAGCCCCCCTCAGTAGTCTCCAGGTCCCCTCATCATTCTTATGGTTCTCTCATTATTCTCCAGGCCACCTCACCAATCTCCTGGCTCTCTCATTAGTCTCGAGGCCCCCTTCACCAGTCTACTGGCTCTCTCATTAGTCTCCAAACCCCTTCAGCAGTCTCCAGGCCCCCTCATCAGTCTCCTGGCTCCCTTACCAGTCTCCATGCCACCAAACTATTCTCCTAGAGGCCTGGAGGTTAATTAGGGGACCTGGAGATTAATGAGAGGGCCTGGAGATTAATGAGGGGCCCTGGAGATAGGTTATGGGCCCTCATTAGCCTCTAGGCCCTTTCATTAGCCTCTAGGCCCCATCATTCGTCTCCAGGCCCTCTCACTAGTCTGCTGGCTCCCTCATCAGCCCTCCCCAGTCTCCTGGCCAGCAAGCCAGTCTCCATGCCACCTCATTATTCTCCACTCCTGCTCATTAGTCTCCAGGTCTCCTTACCAGTCTCGAGGCCTCCTCATCAGTCTCCAGGGCTCCGTCACCAGTCTCCAGGGCTCCCTCACTATTCTCCAGGGCTCCCTCACTATTCTCCAGGGCTCCCTCACTATTCTCCAGGGCTCCCTCATCAATCTCCAGGGCTCCCTCACCAGTCTCCAGGGCTCCCTCACCAGTCTCCAGGGCTCCCTCACCAGTCTCCAGGGCACTCTCACCAGTCTCCAGCGCTCCCTCATTAGTATCCAGGCCCCGTCATTAGTCTCCAGTCCCCCTCATTAGTCTCCAGGCCCCCTCTATAGTCTCCAGGGCAACTCATTAGTCTCCTGGTCCCCCCAGTAGTTTCCAGGCTCCCTCAGTAGTCTCCTGGCTCCCTCATTAGTCTCCATGCCCCCTCATTAGTTTCCAGGCCCCCTCATTAGTCTCCAGGCCCCCTCATTAGTCTCCAGGCCCCCTCATTAGTCTCCAGGTCTTCTCATTAGTCTCCAGGCCCCTTCATTATACTACTGGCTCCTTTGCCTGTCTCTAGACCCCTTCATTTTTCTCCAGGCCCTCTCATCAGTCTCCTGGTTCTCTCATTATTCTCCAGGCCACCGCACCAGTTTCCTGGCTCTCTCATTAGTCTCCAGGCCCCTTCACCTGTCTACTGGCTCTCTCATTAGTCTCCAGGCCCCTTTCACTAGTCTACTGGCTCCCTCACCAGTCTCCATGCCCCCTCACCAGTCTCCATGCCGCTTCACCAGTCTCCTGGCTCCCTTACCAGTTTCAATGCCACTAAACCATTCACCTAGAGGCCTGGAGGCTAATTAGGGGGTCTGGAGGCTAATTAGGGGCCTGGAGACTAATTAGGGGGCTTGGAGATTAATGAGGGGCCCTTGAGACAGATGGGCCCTCATTAGCCTCTAGGCCCTTCATTAGCCTCTAAGCCCAATCATTAGTCTCCAGGCCCTCTCACCAGTCTGCTGGCTCCCTCATCAGTCCCTAGATTTCCTCATTAGTCTTCGGGTCCCCTCAATAGACTCCAGGCCGCCTCCTTAGTCTTCTGGCCCTCTCTTTAGTCTCCAGGTCTTCTCAATAATCTCCAGTCCCCCTCATTAGTCTCCAGGCCCCCTCACCAGCCTCCTGGCTCCCTCAACAGCCTCCTGGCTCCCTCACCAGTCTCCTGGCTCCCTCACCAGTCTCTAGGCCACCAAACCAATCTCCTAGTTCACTCATTAGTCTCCAGGCCGCCTCGTTAGTCTCCAGGCCGCCTCACCAGTCTCCAGGGCTCCCTCACCAGTCTCCAGGGCTGTTTCAGCTGTCTCCAGTCTCCGTCATTAGTCTTCAGGCCCCGTCATTGGTCTCCAGGCCCCATCATTGGTCTCCAGGCCCCGTCATTGGTCTCCAGGCCCCGTCATTGGTCTCCAGGCCCCGTCATTGGTCTCCTGCCCCATCATTGGTCTCCTGGCCCCGTCATTAGTCACCAGGCCCCGTCATTAGTCTCCAGGCCCTATCATTAGTCTCCAGGCCACCAGATTAGTCTCCAGGTCCTCTCACCAGTCTCTTGGCTCCATAGCCAGTCTCCAGGCCATCTGCCCAGTCCCCAGGCCGTCTGCCCAGTCTGCAGGCCCCATCCCCTGTCTCCAGGCTACCTCACCAGTCTATAGACCAGCAAACCAGTCTCCAGGCCCCGTCATTAGTCTCCTGGCCCCGTCATTAGTCTCCAGGCCCCGTCATTAGTCTCCAGGCCACCACATTAGTCTCTAGGCCCCCTCACCAGTCTCCAGGCCACCTCATTAATCTCCAGGGCTCCTTAACCAGTCTCCAGGGCTCCCTCACCAGTCTCCTGGACCAATAACCAATCTCCAGACCCCCTCATTAGTCTCCAGGCCCCCTCATTAGTCTCCAGGCCCCCTCATTAGTCTCCAGACCCCCTCATTAGTCTCCAGGCCCCCTCATTAGTCTTCAGGCCCCCTTATTAGTCTCCCGACCCCCTCATTAGTCTCCAGGCCTTCTGATTAGTCTCCAGGTCTTCTCATTAGTCTCCAGGCCCCCTCTTTAGTCTTCAGGCCCTCTCTCTAGTCTCCAGTCTCCCTCGTTAGTCTCCAGGCCCCCTCATTAGTCTCAAGGTTTTCTCATTAGTCTCCAGTCCCGCTCATTAGTCTTCAGGCACCCTCACCAGTCTCCTGGCTCCCTTACCAGTCTCCAGGCCACCAAACCAATCTTCTAGCTTCCTAATTAGTCTCCAGGCCCCCTAATTAGTCTCCAGGCCCCCTCACCAGTCTCCAGGCCACTTCACCAGTCTCCTGGCCCCCTCATTAGTCTCCAGGTCTTCTCTTTAGTCTCCAGGCCCCCTCATTAGTCTCCAGGCCTCCTCATTAATCTCCAGGTCCCCTCATTAGTCTCCAGGTCTTCTCAATAGTCTCCAGTCCCCGTCGTTAGTCTCCAGGCCCCCTTACCAGTCTCCTGGCTCCCTCACCAGTCTCCAGGCCACCAAACCAGTCTCCTAGTTTGCTCATTAGTCTCCAGGCCCCCTCATTAGTCTCCAGGCCGCCTTAACAGTCTCCAGGCTCCCTTACCAGTCTCCAGGGCTCCCTCACCAGGCCCCGTCATTGGTCTCCAGGCCCCGTCATTGGTCTCCAGGCCCCGTCATTGGTCTCCTGGCCCCATCATTAGTCGCAAGGCCCCGATATTAGTCTCCAGGCCCCGTCATTAGTCTCCAGGCCACCAGATTAGTCTCCAGGTCCTCTCACCAGTCTCTTGGCTTCCTAGCCAGTCTCCAGGCCGTCTGTCCAGTCTCCAGGCCATCTGTACAGTCTCCAGGCCGTCTGCCCTGTCTCCAGGCTCCCTCACCAGTCAATAGACTAGCAAACCAGTCTCCAGGCCCCGTCATTAGTCTCCAGGCCACCACATCAGTCTCCAGGCCCCCTCACCAGTCTCCAGGCCATTTCCTTAGTCTCCAGGCCAACTCATTAGTCTCCAGGCCAACTCATTAGTCTCCAGGCCAACTCATTAGTCTCCAGGCCAACTCATTAGTCTCCAGGCCACCTCATTAGTCTCCAGGCCACCTCATTATTCTCCAGGCCACCTCATTAGTCTCCAGGCCCCTCATTAGTCTCCAGACCGCCTACCCAGTTTTCAGGCTACCAATCCAGTCTCCAGACCGCCTCCCCAGTCTCCAGGCCACCTCCCTAGTCTCTAGGTTGCCACATTAGTTTTCACACACCCTCACCAATCTCCTGGCTCCCTCAGTAGTCTATAGGCCAGCAAACTAGTCGCTAGGCCCCGTCATTAGTCTCCATGCCCCCTCACCAGTCTCCAGGCCACCAAGCCAGTCTCCAGGCTACCTCATTAGTCTCCAGGCTACCTCATTAGTCTCCAGGCCACCTCATTAGTCTCCAGGCCCCCTCATTAGTCTCCAGGCCCCCTCATTAGTCTCCAGGCCCCCTCAGTAGTCATCAGGCACCCTCAGTATTCTCCAGGCTTCCTCAACAGTCTCCAGGGATCCCTCACCAGTCTCCAGGCCCCCTTATTAGTCTCCAGGCCCCCTTATTAGTCTCCACGCCCCCTTATTAGTCTTCAGGTCCCCTTATTAGTCTCCAGGCCCCCTTATTAGTCTCTAGGCACCCTCATTAGTCTCCAGGCAACCTCATTAGTCTCCAGGCTCCCTCATTAGTCTCCAGCTCTTCTCATTAGTCTCTAGGTCCCCTCATTAGTCTCCAGGCTCCCTCTTTAGTCTTCAGGCCCTCTCTTTAGTCTCCAGGCCCCCTCATTAGACTCCTGGCTCCCTTACCAGTATCCAGGCCACTAAACCAATCTTCTAGCTCCCGCATTAGTCTCCAGGCCCCCTAAATAGTCTCCAGGCCCCCTCATTAGTCTCCAGGCCCCCCCATTAGTCTCCAGGCCCTCTCATTAGTCTCCAGGCCCCCTCATTAGTCTCCAGACCGCCTCCAAAGTTTTCAGGCCATTAAACCAGTCTCCAGGCCGCCTCCCTAGTCTCTAGGCCGCCACATTAGTTTCCAGGCCCCCTCACCAGTCTCCTGGCTCCCTCACCAGTCTATAGGCCAGCAAACCATTCTCCAGGCCACCACATTAGTCCCCAGGCCCTCTCACCAGTCTCCTAGCTCCTTAGCCAGTCTCCAGTCTGCCTCCTCAGGCAGGCCTCCTTCCCAGTCTCCAGGCCTGCTCCCCAGTCTCCAGGCAACCAAGCCAGTCTCCTTCGCTCTCTCATTAGTCTCCAGGCCCCCTCATTAGTCTCCATGCCTCCTCATTAGTCTCCAGGCCTCCTCACTAGTCTCCAGGCCTCCTCACTAGTCTCCAGGCCTCCTCACCAGTCTCCAGCGCTCCCTCACCAGTCTCCAGCGCTCCCTCACCAGTCTCCAGGGCTCCCTCACCAGTCTCCAGGGCTCCCTCACCAGTCTCCAGGGCTCCCTCACCAGTCTCCAGGGCACCCTCACCAGTCTCCAGGCCACCAAACCAATCTCTTAGCTCCCTAGCCAGTCTCCAGGCCGTCTCCCCAGTCTCCAGGCCATCTCCCCAGTCTCCAGGCCATCTCCCCAGTCTCCAGGCCGCCTCCCCAGTTTCCAGGCCCTCTCCCCAGTCTCCAGGGCTCCCTCACCAGTCTCCAGGGCTTCCTCACCAGTCTCCTTGCCCAAACACCAGTCTCCAGGCCCCCTCATTAGTCTCCCGGCCCCCTAGTTAGTCTCCAGGCCCCCTCATTAGTCTCCAGGCCCCCTCATTAGTCTCCAGGTCTTCTCATTAGTCTCCTGTCCCGCTCATTAGTCTCCAGGCACCCTTACCAGTCTCCTGGCTCCCTCACCAGACTCCAGGCTACCAAACCAATCTTCTAGCTCCCTCATTTGTCTCCAGGCTACCTAATTAGTCTTCAGGCCTTCTCATTAGTCTCCAGGTCCTCTCATTAGTCTCCAGGCCCTCTCATTAGTCTCCAGGCCTCCTCACTAGTCTCCAGGTCCCCTCACCAGTCTCCTGGCTCTCTCATTAGTCTCCAGGCACCCTCATCAGTCTCCAGGCCGCCTCCCCAGTTTTCAGGACACTAAACCAGTCTCCAGCCCATCTCCCCAGTCTCCTGGACGCCTCCCTAGTCTCCAGGCCTGCCCCACAGTCTTCAAGCCTGCTCCCCAGTCTCTAGGCCACCAAGCCGGTCTCCTCACTCTTTCATTAGTCTCCAGGCCCCCTCACCAGTCTATAGGCCCCGTCATTAGACTCCAAGTCACCATATTAGTCTCCAGGCCCTCTCACCAGTCTCCTGGCTCCCTAGCCAGTCTCCAGGCCCGCTCCCCAGTCTCCAGGCCCCCTCCCCAGTCTCCCGGCCACCAAGCCGGTCTCCTCGCTCTCTCATTAGTCTCCAGGCCCCCTCATTAGTCTCCAGGCCCCCTAGTTAGTCTCCTGGCTCCCTTAGTAGTCTCCAGGCCACCTCACCAGTCTCCTGGCTCCCTCACCAGTCTCCTGGCTCCTTCATTAGTCTCCAGGCTTCCTTCACCAGTCTCCAGGCCGCATCATTAGTCTCCAGGCCGCATCATTAGTCTCCAGGCCGCATCATTAGTCTCCAGGCCGCATCATTAGTCTCCAGGCCGCATCATTAGTCTCCAGGCCGCATCATTAGTCTCCAGGCTCCCTCATTAGTCTCCTGGTTCTCTCATTATTCTCCAGGCCACCTCACCAGTCTCCTGGCTCTCCCATTAGTCTCCAGGCCCCCTTCACCAGTCTACTGGCTCCCTCACCAGAGATCAATGAGGGGCCCTGGAAACAGGTGATGGGCCTTCATTAGTCTCCAAACCCCCTCATTAGCCTCTAGGACCTTTCATTAGCCTCTAGGCCCAATGATTATTCTCCAGGCCCTCTCACCAGTCTCCTGGCTCCCTTACCAGTCTCCTTGCCACCAAACTATTCTCCTGAAGCCAGGTTAGGGGCCCTGAAGACAGGTGATGGGCCCTCATTAGTCTCCAGGCCCCCTCAGTAAACTCCAGGTCCCCTCATCCGTCTCCTGGCTCTCCCATTAGTCTCCAGGCCCCCTTCACCAGTCTACTGGCTCCCTCACCAGTCTCCAGGCCCCATCACCAGTCCCCTAGCTCGCTTACCAGTCTCCATGCCACCAAACTATTCTCCTAGAGACCTGGAGGATAATTAGGGGGCCTGGAGATTAATGAGGGGCCCTGGAAACAGGTGATGGGCCCTGGAGACAGGTGATAGTCTCATAGGCCCTCATTAGTCTCCAGGCCCCCTCATTAGCCTCTAGTCCCCTCCTTACACTCTAGGCCCTCTCATTAGCCTCTAGGACCTTTCATTAGCCTCTAGGCCCAATCATTAGTCTCCAGGCCCTCTCACCAGTCTGCTGGCTCCCTCATCAGTCCCTAGGTTCCCTCATTAGTCTACGGGTCCCCTCATTAGTCTCCGGGACCCCTTTCAGTCTCCTGACTCCCTCACCAGTCTCTTGGCTCCCTAGCCTGTCTCCAGGCAGCCTCCCCAGTCTCTAGGCCGCCTCCCCAGTCTCCAGGCCACCTCCCCAGTCTCCAAGCCCCCTTCACAGTCTCCAAGCCCCTTCCCCAGTTCCAAGCCGCCTCCCCAGTCTCCAGGCCCATTCACCAGTCTCCTAGCCATCAAGCCGTTCTCCTCGCTCCCTCATTGGTCTCCAGACCCCCTTACCAGTCTTCAGGCCTCATCACCAGCTCCTGGCCCCCTCACCAGTCTCCTGGCTCCCTTACCAGTCTCCATGCCACCAAAATATTCACCTAGAGGCCTGGAGGCTAATTAGGGGGCCTGGGACCAGTCTATAGACCAGCAAACCAGTCTCCAGGCCACCACATTAGTCTCTAGGCCCCCTCACCAGTCTCCAGGCCACCTCATTAATCTCCAGGGCTCCTTAACCAGTCTCCAGGGCTCCCTCACCAGTCTCCTGGACCAATAACCAATCTCCAGACCCCCTCATTAGTCTCCAGGCCCCCTCATTAGTCTCCAGGCCCCCTTATTAGTCTCCCGACCCCCTCATTAGTCTCCAGACCCCCTCATTAGTCTCCAGGCCCCCTCATTAGTCTTCAGGCCCCCTTATTAGTCTCCCGACCCCCTCATTAGTCTCCAGGCCTTCTGATTAGTCTCCAGGTCTTCTCATTAGTCTCCAGGCCCCCTCTTTAGTCTTCAGGCCCTCTCTCTAGTCTCCAGTCTCCCTCGTTAGTCTCCAGGCCCCCTCATTAGTCTCAAGGTTTTCTCATTAGTCTCCAGTCCCGCTCATTAGTCTTCAGGCACCCTCACCAGTCTCCTGGCTCCCTTACCAGTCTCCAGGCCACCAAACCAATCTTCTAGCTTCCTAATTAGTCTCCAGGCCCCCTAATTAGTCTCCAGGCCCCCTCACCAGTCTCCAGGCCACTTCACCAGTCTCCTGGCCCCCTCATTAGTCTCCAGGTCTTCTCATTAGTCTCCAGGCCCCCTCATTAGTCTCCAGGCCTCCTCATTAATCTCCAGGTTCCCTCATTAGTCTCCAGGTCTTCTCAATAGTCTCCAGTCCCCGTCGTTAGTCTCCAGTCCCCCTTACCAGTCTCCAGGCCCCCTTACCAGTCTCCTGGCTCCCTCACCAGTCTCCAGGCCACCAAACCAGTCTCCTAGTTTGCTCATTAGTCTCCAGGCCCCCTCATTAGTCTCCAGGCCGCCTCAACAGTCTCCAGGCTCCCTCACCAGTCTCCAGGGCTCCCTCACCTGGCCCCGTCATTGGTCTCCAGGCCCCGTCATTGGTCTCCAGGCCCCGTCATTGGTCTCCTGGCCCCATCATTAGTCGCAAGGCCCCGATATTAGTCTCCAGGCCCCGTCATTAGTCTCCAGGCCACCAGATTAGTCTCCAGGTCCTCTCACCAGTCTCTTGGCTTCCTAGCCAGTCTCCAGGCCGTCTGTCCAGTCTCCAGGCCATCTGTACAGTCTCCAGGCCGTCTGCCCTGTCTCCAGGCTCCCTCACCAGTCAATAGACTAGCAAACCAGTCTCCAGGCCCCGTCATTAGTCTCCAGGCCACCACATCAGTCTCCAGGCCCCCTCACCAGTCTCCAGGCCAACTCCTTAGTCTCCAGGCCAACTCATTAGTCTCCAAGCCAACTCATTAGTCTCCAGGCCAACTCATTAGTCTCCAGGCCAACTCATTAGTCTCCAGGCCAACTCATTAGTCTCCAGGCCAACTCATTAGTCTCCAGGCCACCTCATTAGTCTCCAGGCCACCTCATTAGTCTCCAGGCCCCTCATTAGTCTCCAGACCGCCTACCCAGTTTTCAGGCTACCAATCCAGTCTCCAGACCGCCTCCCCAGTCTCCAGGCCACCTCCCTAGTCTCTAGGTTGCCACATTAGTTTTCACACACCCTCACCAATCTCCTGGCTCCCTCAGTAGTCTATAGGCCAGCAAACTAGTCGCTAGGCCCCGTCATTAGTCTCCATGCCCCCTCACCAGTCTCCAGGCCACCAAGCCAGTCTCCAGGCTACCTCATTAGTCTCCAGGCCACCTCATTAGTCTCCAGGCCCCCTCATTAGTCTCCAGGCCCCCTCATTAGTCTCCAGGCCCCCTCATTAGTCTCCAGGCCCCCTCAGTAGTCATCAGGCACCCTCAGTATTCTCCAGGCTTCCTCAACAGTCTGCAGGGATCCCTCACCAGTCTCCAGGCCCCCTTATTAGTCTCCAGGCCCCCTTATTAGTCTCCACGCCCCCTTATTAGTCTCCAGGTCCCCTTATTAGTCTCCAGGCCCCCTTATTAGTCTCTAGGCCCCCTCATTAGTCTCCAGGCAACCTCATTAGTCTCCAGGCTCCCTCATTAGTCTCCAGCTCTTCTCATTAGTCTCTAGGTCCCCTCATTAGTCTCCAGGCTCCCTCTTTAGTCTTCAGGCCCTCTCTTTAGTCTCCAGGCCCCCTCATTAGACTCCTGGCTCCCTTACCAGTATCCAGGCCACTAAACCAATCTTCTAGCTCCCGCATTAGTCTCCAGGCCCCCTAAATAGTCTCCAGGCCCCCTCATTAGTCTCCAGGCCCCCCCCCATTAGTCTCCAGGCCCTCTCATTAGTCTCCAGGCCCCCTCATTAGTCTCCAGAGCGCCTCCAAAGTTTTCAGGCCATTAAACCAGTCTCCAGGCCGCCTCCCTAGTCTCTAGGCCGCCACATTAGTTTCCAGGCCCCCTCACCAGTCTCCTGGCTCCCTCACCAGTCTATAGGCCAGCAAACCATTCTCCAGGCCACCACATTAGTCCCCAGGCCCTCTCACCAGTCTCCTAGCTCCTTAGCCAGTCTCCAGTCTGCCTCCTCAGGCAGGCCTCCTTCCCAGTCTCCAGGCCTGCTCCCCAGTCTCCAGGCAACCAAGCCAGTCTCCTTCGCTCTCTCATTAGTCTCCAGGCCCCCTCATTAGTCTCCATGCCTCCTCATTAGTCTCCAGGCCTCCTCACTAGTCTCCAGGCCTCCTCACTAGTCTCCAGGCCTCCTCACCAGTCTCCAGCGCACCCTCACCAGTCTCCAGGGCTCCCTCACCAGTCTCCAGGGCTCCCTCACCAGTCTCCAGGGCTCCCTCACCAGTCTCCAGGGCTCCCTCACCAGTCTCCAGGGCACCCTCACCAGTCTCCAGGCCACCAAACCAATCTCTTAGCTCCCTAGCCAGTCTCCAGGCCGTCTCCCCAGTCTCCAGGCCATCTCCCCAGTCTCCAGGCCATCTCCCCAGTCTCCAGGCCGCCTCCCCAGTTTCCAGGCCCTCTCCCCAGTCTCCAGGCTCCCTCCCCAGTCTCCAGGCCACAAAGCCAGTATCCAGGTTTACCTCATTCGTCTCCAGGCCTCCTCACCAGTCTCCAGGCCTCCTCACCAGTCTCCAGGGCTCCCTCACCAGTCTCCTTGCCCAAACACCAGTCTCCTTGCCCAAACACCAGTCTCCAGGCCCCCTCATTAGTCTCCCGGCCCCCTAGTTAGTCTACAGGCCCCCTCATTAGTCTACAGGCCCTCTCATTAGTCTCCAGGTCTTCTCATTAGTCTCCTGTCCCGCTCATTAGTCTCCTGGCTCCCTTACCAGTATCCAGGCCACTAAACCAATCTTCTAGCTCCCGCATTAGTCTCCAGGCCCCCTAAATAGTCTCCAGGCCCCCTCATTAGTCTCCAGGCCCCCCCCCCATTAGTCTCCAGGCCCTCTCATTAGTCTCCAGGCCCCCTCATTAGTCTCCAGAGCGCCTCCAAAGTTTTCAGGCCATTAAACCAGTCTCCAGGCCGCCTCCCTAGTCTCTAGGCCGCCACATTAGTTTCCAGGCCCCCTCACCAGTCTCCTGGCTCCCTCACCAGTCTATAGGCCAGCAAACCATTCTCCAGGCCACCACATTAGTCCCCAGGCCCTCTCACCAGTCTCCTAGCTCCTTAGCCAGTCTCCAGTCTGCCTCCTCAGGCAGGCCTCCTTCCCAGTCTCCAGGCCTGCTCCCCAGTCTCCAGGCAACCAAGCCAGTCTCCTTCGCTCTCTCATTAGTCTCCAGGCCCCCTCATTAGTCTCCATGCCTCCTCATTAGTCTCCAGGCCTCCTCACTAGTCTCCAGGCCTCCTCACTAGTCTCCAGGCCTCCTCACCAGTCTCCAGCGCTCCCTCACCAGTCTCCAGCGCTCCCTCACCAGTCTCCAGGGCTCCCTCACCAGTCTCCAGGGCTCCCTCACCAGTCTCCAGGCCACCAAACCAATCTCTTAGCTCCCTAGCCAGTCTCCAGGCCGTCTCCCCAGTCTCCAGGCCATCTCCCCAGTCTCCAGGCCATCTCCCCAGTCTCCAGGCCGCCTCCCCAGTTTCCAGGCCCTCTCCCCAGTCTCCAGGCTCCCTCCCCAGTCTCCAGGCCACAAAGCCAGTATCCAGGTTTACCTCATTCGTCTCCAGGCCTCCTCACCAGTCTCCAGGCCTCCTCACCAGTCTCCAGGGCTCCCTCACCAGTCTCCTTGCCCAAACACCAGTCTCCTTGCCCAAACACCAGTCTCCAGGCCCCCTCATTAGTCTCCCGGCCCCCTAGTTAGTCTACAGGCCCCCTCATTAGTCTACAGGCCCTCTCATTAGTCTCCAGGTCTTCTCATTAGTCTCCTGTCCCGCTCATTAGTCTCCTGGCTCCCTCACCAGACTCCAGGCCACCAAACCAATCTTCTAGCTCCCTCATTTGTCTCCAGGCCACCTAATTTAGTCTTCAGGCCTTCTCATTAGTCTCCAGGTCCTCTCATTAGTCTCCAGGCCCTCTCATTAGTCTCCAGGCCCCCTCATTAGTCTCCAGGCTCCCTCCCCAGTCTCCAGGCCACAAAGCCAGTTTCCAGGCCACCTCATTCGTCTCCAGGCCCCCTAAGTAGTCTCCAGGCCTCCTCACCAGTCTTCAGGGCTCCCTCACCAGTCTCCAGGGCTCCCTCACCAGTCTCCAGGGCTCCCTCACCAGTCTCCAGGGCTTCCTCACCAGTCTCCTTGCCCAAACACCAGTCTCCAGGCCCCCTCATTAGTCTCCCGGCCCCCTAGTTAGTCTCCAGGCCCCCTCATTAGTCTCCAGGTCTTCTCATTAGTCTCCTGTCCCGCTCATTAGTCTCCAGGCACCCTTACCAGTCTCCTGGCTCCCTCACCAGACTCCAGGCTACCAAACCAATCTTCTAGCTCCCTCATTTGTCTCCAGGCCACCTAATTAGTCTTCAGGCCTTCTCATTAGTCTCCAGGTCCTCTCATTAGTCTCCAGGCCCTCTCATTAGTCTCCAGGCCTCCTCACTAGTCTCCAGGTCCCCTCACCAGTCTCCTGGCTCTCTCATTAGTCTCCAGGCACCCTCATCAGTCTCCAGGCCGCCTCCCCAGTTTTCAGGACACTAAACCAGTCTCCAGCCCGTCTCCCCAGTCTCCTGGACGCCTCCCTAGTCTCCAGGCCTGCCCCACAGTCTTCAAGCCTGCTCCCCAGTCTCTAGGCCACCAAGCCGGTCTCCTCACTCTTTCATTAGTCTCCAGGCCCCCTCACCAGTCTATAGGCCCCGTCATTAGACTCCAAGTCACCATATTAGTCTCCAGGCCCTCTCACCAGTCTCCTGGCTCCCTAGCCAGTCTCCAGGCCCGCTCCCCAGTCTCCAGGCCCCCTCCCCAGTCTCCCGGCCACCAAGCCGGTCTCCTCGCTCTCTCATTAGTCTCCAGGCCCCCTCATTAGTCTCCAGGCCCCCTAGTTAGTCTCCTGGCTCCCTTAGTAGTCTCCAGGCCACCTCACCAGTCTCCTAGCTCCCTCACCAGTCTCCTGGCTCCTTCATTAGTCTCCAGGCCCCCTTCACCAGTCTCCAGGCCGCATCATTAGTCTCCAGGCTGCATCATTAGTCTCCAGGCCGCATCATTAGTCTCCAGGCCGCATCATTAGTCTCCAGGCCGCATCATTAGTCTCCAGGCCGCATCATTAGTCTCCTGGTTCTCTCATTATTCTCCAGGCCACCTCACCAGTCTCCTGGCTCTCCCATTAGTCTCCAGGCCCCCTTCACCAGTCTACTGGCTCCCTCACCAGAGATCAATGAGGGGCCCTGGAAACAGGTGATGGGCCTTCATTAGTCTCCAAACCCCCTCATTAGCCTCTAGGACCTTTCATTAGCCTCTAGGCCCAATGATTATTCTCCAGGCCCTCTCACCAGTCTCCTGGCTCCCTTACCAGTCTCCTTGCCACCAAACTATTCTCCTGAAGCCAGGTTAGGGGCCCTGAAGACAGGTGATGGGCCCTCATTAGTCTCCAGGCCCCCTCAGTAAACTCCAGGTCCCCTCATCCGTCTCCTGGCTCTCCCATTAGTCTCCAGGCCCCCTTCACCAGTCTACTGGCTCCCTCACCAGTCTCCAGGCCCCATCACCAGTCCCCTAGCTCGCTTACCAGTCTCCATGCCACCAAACTATTCTCCTAGAGACCTGGAGGATAATTAGGGGGCCTGGAGATTAATGAGGGGCCCTGGAAACAGGTGATGGGCCCTGGAGACAGGTGATAGTCTCATAGGCCCTCATTAGTCTCCAGGCCCCCTCATTAGCCTCTAGTCCCCTCCTTACACTCTAGGCCCTCTCATTAGCCTCTAGGACCTTTCATTAGCCTCTAGGCCCAATCATTAGTCTCCAGGCCCTCTCACCAGTCTGCTGGCTCCCTCATCAGTCCCTAGGTTCCCTCATTAGTCTACGGGTCCCCTCATTAGTCTCCGGGACCCCTTTCAGTCTCCTGACTCCCTCACCAGTCTCTTGGCTCCCTAGCCTGTCTCCAGGCAGCCTCCCCAGTCTCTAGGCCGCCTCCCCAGTCTCCAGGCCACCTCCCCAGTCTCCAAGCCCCCTTCACAGTCTCCAAGCCCCTTCCCCAGTTCCAAGCCGCCTCCCCAGTCTCCAGGCCCATTCACCAGTCTCCTAGCCATCAAGCCGTTCTCCTCGCTCCCTCATTGGTCTCCAGACCCCCTTACCAGTCTTCAGGCCTCATCACCAGCTCCTGGCCCCCTCACCAGTCTCCTGGCTCCCTTACCAGTCTCCATGCCACCAAAATATTCACCTAGAGGCCTGGAGGCTAATTAGGGGGCCTGGGACCAGTCTATAGACCAGCAAACCAGTCTACAGGCCACCACATTAGTCTCTAGGCCCCGTCACCAGTCTCCAGGCCACCTCATTAATCTCCAGGGCTCCTTAACCAGTCTCCAGGGCTCCCTCACCAGTCTCCTGGACCAATAACCAATCTCCAGACCCCCTCATTAGTCTCCAGGCCCCCTCATTAGTCTCCAGGCCCCCTTATTAGTCTCCCGACCCCCTCATTAGTCTCCAGACCCCCTCATTAGTCTCCAGGCCCCCTCATTAGTCTTCAGGCCCCCTTATTAGTCTCCCGACCCCCTCATTAGTCTCCAGGCCTTCTGATTAGTCTCCAGGTCTTCTCATTAGTCTCCAGGCCCCCTCTTTAGTCTTCAGGCCCTCTCTCTAGTCTCCAGTCTCCCTCGTTAGTCTCCAGGCCCCCTCATTAGTCTCAAGGTTTTCTCATTAGTCTCCAGTCCCGCTCATTAGTCTTCAGGCACCCTCACCAGTCTCCTGGCTCCCTTACCAGTCTCCAGGCCACCAAACCAATCTTCTAGCTTCCTAATTAGTCTCCAGGCCCCCTAATTAGTCTCCAGGCCCCCTCACCAGTCTCCAGGCCACTTCACCAGTCTCCTGGCCCCCTCATTAGTCTCCAGGTCTTCTCATTAGTCTCCAGGCCCCCTCATTAGTCTCCAGGCCTCCTCATTAATCTCCAGGTTCCCTCATTAGTCTCCAGGTCTTCTCAATAGTCTCCAGTCCCCGTCGTTAGTCTCCAGTCCCCCTTACCAGTCTCCAGGCCCCCTTACCAGTCTCCTGGCTCCCTCACCAGTCTCCAGGCCACCAAACCAGTCTCCTAGTTTGCTCATTAGTCTCCAGGCCCCCTCATTAGTCTCCAGGCCGCCTCAACAGTCTCCAGGCTCCCTCACCAGTCTCCAGGGCTCCCTCACCAGGCCCCGTCATTGGTCTCCAGGCCCCGTCATTGGTCTCCAGGCCCCGTCATTGGTCTCCTGGCCCCATCATTAGTCGCAAGGCCCCGATATTAGTCTCCAGGCCCCGTCATTAGTCTCCAGGCCACCAGATTAGTCTCCAGGTCCTCTCACCAGTCTCTTGGCTTCCTAGCCAGTCTCCAGGCCGTCTGTCCAGTCTCCAGGCCATCTGTACAGTCTCCAGGCCGTCTGCCCTGTCTCCAGGCTCCCTCACCAGTCAATAGACTAGCAAACCAGTCTCCAGGCCCCGTCATTAGTCTCCAGGCCACCACATCAGTCTCCAGGCCCCCTCACCAGTCTCCAGGCCAACTCCTTAGTCTCCAGGCCAACTCATTAGTCTCCAGGCCAACTCATTAGTCTTCAGGCCAACTCATTAGTCTCCAGGCCAACTCATTAGTCTCCAGGCCACCTCATTAGTCTCCAGGCCACCTCATTAGTCTCCAGGCCACCTCATTAGTCTCCAGGCCCCTCATTAGTCTCCAGACCGCCTACCCAGTTTTCAGGCTACCAATCCAGTCTCCAGACCGCCTCCCCAGTCTCCAGGCCACCTCCCTAGTCTCTAGGTTGCCACATTAGTTTTCACACACCCTCACCAATCTCCTGGCTCCCTCAGTAGTCTATAGGCCAGCAAACTAGTCGCTAGGCCCCGTCATTAGTCTCCATGCCCCCTCACCAGTCTCCAGGCCACCAAGCCAGTCTCCAGGCTACCTCATTAGTCTCCAGGCCACCTCATTAGTCTCCAGGCCCCCTCATTAGTCTCCAGGCCCCCTCATTAGTCTCCAGGCCCCCTCATTAGTCTCCAGGCCCCCTCAGTAGTCATCAGGCACCCTCAGTATTCTCCAGGCTTCCTCAACAGTCTGCAGGGATCCCTCACCAGTCTCCAGGCCCCCTTATTAGTCTCCAGGCCCCCTTATTAGTCTCCACGCCCCCTTATTAGTCTCCAGGTCCCCTTATTAGTCTCCAGGCCCCCTTATTAGTCTCTAGGCCCCCTCATTAGTCTCCAGGCAACCTCATTAGTCTCCAGGCTCCCTCATTAGTCTCCAGCTCTTCTCATTAGTCTCTAGGTCCCCTCATTAGTCTCCAGGCTCCCTCTTTAGTCTTCAGGCCCTCTCTTTAGTCTCCAGGCCCCCTCATTAGACTCCTGGCTCCCTTACCAGTATCCAGGCCACTAAACCAATCTTCTAGCTCCCGCATTAGTCTCCAGGCCCCCTAAATAGTCTCCAGGCCCCCTCATTAGTCTCCAGGCCCCCCCCATTAGTCTCCAGGCCCTCTCATTAGTCTCCAGGCCCCCTCATTAGTCTCCAGAGCGCCTCCAAAGTTTTCAGGCCATTAAACCAGTCTCCAGGCCGCCTCCCTAGTCTCTAGGCCGCCACATTAGTTTCCAGGCCCCCTCACCAGTCTCCTGGCTCCCTCACCAGTCTATAGGCCAGCAAACCATTCTCCAGGCCACCACATTAGTCCCCAGGCCCTCTCACCAGTCTCCTAGCTCCTTAGCCAGTCTCCAGTCTGCCTCCTCAGGCAGGCCTCCTTCCCAGTCTCCAGGCCTGCTCCCCAGTCTCCAGGCAACCAAGCCAGTCTCCTTCGCTCTCTCATTAGTCTCCAGGCCCCCTCATTAGTCTCCATGCCTCCTCATTAGTCTCCAGGCCTCCTCACTAGTCTCCAGGCCTCCTCACTAGTCTCCAGGCCTCCTCACCAGTCTCCAGCGCACCCTCACCAGTCTCCAGCGCTCCCTCACCAGTCTCCAGGGCTCCCTCACCAGTCTCCAGGGCTCCCTCACCAGTCTCCAGGGCTCCCTCACCAGTCTCCAGGGCACCCTCACCAGTCTCCAGGCCACCAAACCAATCTCTTAGCTCCCTAGCCAGTCTCCAGGCCGTCTCCCCAGTCTCCAGGCCATCTCCCCAGTCTCCAGGCCATCTCCCCAGTCTCCAGGCCGCCTCCCCAGTTTCCAGGCCCTCTCCCCAGTCTCCAGGCTCCCTCCCCAGTCTCCAGGCCACAAAGCCAGTATCCAGGTTTACCTCATTCGTCTCCAGGCCTCCTCACCAGTCTCCAGGCCTCCTCACCAGTCTCCAGGGCTCCCTCACCAGTCTCCTTGCCCAAACACCAGTCTCCTTGCCCAAACACCAGTCTCCAGGCCCCCTCATTAGTCTCCCGGCCCCCTAGTTAGTCTACAGGCCCCCTCATTAGTCTACAGGCCCTCTCATTAGTCTCCAGGTCTTCTCATTAGTCTCCTGTCCCGCTCATTAGTCTCCTGGCTCCCTCACCAGACTCCAGGCCACCAAACCAATCTTCTAGCTCCCTCATTTGTCTCCAGGCCACCTAATTTAGTCTTCAGGCCTTCTCATTAGTCTCCAGGTCCTCTCATTAGTCTCCAGGCCCTCTCATTAGTCTCCAGGCCCCCTCATTAGTCTCCAGGCTCCCTCCCCAGTCTCCAGGCCACAAAGCCAGTTTCCAGGCCACCTCATTCGTCTCCAGGCCCCCTAAGTAGTCTCCAGGCCTCCTCACCAGTCTTCAGGGCTCCCTCACCAGTCTCCAGGGCTCCCTCACCAGTCTCCAGGGCTCCCTCACCAGTCTCCAGGGCTTCCTCACCAGTCTCCTTGCCCAAACACCAGTCTCCAGGCCCCCTCATTAGTCTCCCGGCCCCCTAGTTAGTCTCCAGGCCCCCTCATTAGTCTCCAGGTCTTCTCATTAGTCTCCTGTCCCGCTCATTAGTCTCCAGGCACCCTTACCAGTCTCCTGGCTCCCTCACCAGACTCCAGGCTACCAAACCAATCTTCTAGCTCCCTCATTTGTCTCCAGGCCACCTAATTAGTCTTCAGGCCTTCTCATTAGTCTCCAGGTCCTCTCATTAGTCTCCAGGCCCTCTCATTAGTCTCCAGGCCTCCTCACTAGTCTCCAGGTCCCCTCACCAGTCTCCTGGCTCTCTCATTAGTCTCCAGGCACCCTCATCAGTCTCCAGGCCGCCTCCCCAGTTTTCAGGACACTAAACCAGTCTCCAGCCCGTCTCCCCAGTCTCCTGGACGCCTCCGTAGTCTCCAGGCCTGCCCCACAGTCTTCAAGCCTGCTCCCCAGTCTCTAGGCCACCAAGCCGGTCTCCTCACTCTTTCATTAGTCTCCAGGCCCCCTCACCAGTCTATAGGCCCCGTCATTAGACTCCAAGTCACCATATTAGTCTCCAGGCCCTCTCACCAGTCTCCTGGCTCCCTAGCCAGTCTCCAGGCCCGCTCCCCAGTCTCCAGGCCCCCTCCCCAGTCTCCAGGCCACCAAGCCGGTCTCCTCGCTCTCTCATTAGTCTCCAGGCCCCCTCATTAGTCTCCAGGCCCCCTAGTTAGTCTCCTGGCTCCCTTAGTAGTCTCCAGGCCACCTCACCAGTCTCCTAGCTCCCTCACCAGTCTCCTGGCTCCTTAATTAGTCTCCAGGCCCCCTTCACCAGTCTCCAGGCCGCATCATTAGTCTCCAGGCCGCATCATTAGTCTCCAGGCCGCATCATTAGTCTCCAGGCCGCATCATTAGTCTCCAGGCCGCATCATTAGTCTCCAGGCTCCCTCATTAGTCTCCTGGTTCTCTCATTATTCTCCAGGCCACCTCACCAGTCTCCTGGCTCTCCCATTAGTCTCCAGGCCCCCTTCACCAGTCTACTGGCTCCCTCACCAGAGATCAATGAGGGGCCCTGGAAACAGGTGATGGGCCTTCATTAGTCTCCAAACCCCCTCATTAGCCTCTAGGACCTTTCATTAGCCTCTAGGCCCAATGATTATTCTCCAGGCCCTCTCACCAGTCTCCTGGCTCCCTTACCAGTCTCCTTGCCACCAAACTATTCTCCTGAAGCCAGGTTAGGGGCCCTGAAGACAGGTGATGGGCCCTCATTAGTCTCCAGGCCCCCTCAGTAAACTCCAGGTCCCCTCATCCGTCTCCTGGCTCTCCCATTAGTCTCCAGGCCCCCTTCACCAGTCTACTGGCTCCCTCACCAGTCTCCAGGCCCCATCACCAGTCCCCTAGCTCGCTTACCAGTCTCCATGCCACCAAACTATTCTCCTAGAGACCTGGAGGATAATTAGGGGGCCTGGAGATTAATGAGGGGCCCTGGAAACAGGTGATGGGCCCTGGAGACAGGTGATAGTCTCATAGGCCCTCATTAGTCTCCAGGCCCCCTCATTAGCCTCTAGTCCCCTCCTTACACTCTAGGCCCTCTCATTAGCCTCTAGGACCTTTCATTAGCCTCTAGGCCCAATCATTAGTCTCCAGGCCCTCTCACCAGTCTGCTGGCTCCCTCATCAGTCCCTAGGTTCCCTCATTAGTCTACGGGTCCCCTCATTAGTCTCCGGGACCCCTTTCAGTCTCCTGACTCCCTCACCAGTCTCTTGGCTCCCTAGCCTGTCTCCAGGCAGCCTCCCCAGTCTCTAGGCCGCCTCCCCAGTCTCCAGGCCACCTCCCCAGTCTCCAAGCCCCCTTCACAGTCTCCAAGCCCCTTCCCCAGTTCCAAGCCGCCTCCCCAGTCTCCAGGCCCATTCACCAGTCTCCTAGCCATCAAGCCGTTCTCCTCGCTCCCTCATTGGTCTCCAGACCCCCTTACCAGTCTTCAGGCCTCATCACCAGCTCCTGGCCCCCTCACCAGTCTCCTGGCTCCCTTACCAGTCTCCATGCCACCAAAATATTCACCTAGAGGCCTGGAGGCTAATTAGGGGGCCTGGGACCAGTCTATAGACCAGCAAACCAGTCTACAGGCCACCACATTAGTCTCTAGGCCCCCTCACCAGTCTCCAGGCCACCTCATTAATCTCCAGGGCTCCTTAACCAGTCTCCAGGGCTCCCTCACCAGTCTCCTGGACCAATAACCAATCTCCAGACCCCCTCATTAGTCTCCAGGCCCCCTCATTAGTCTCCAGGTCCCCTTATTAGTCTCCCGACCCCCTCATTAGTCTCCAGACCCCCTCATTAGTCTCCAGGCCCCCTCATTAGTCTTCAGGCCCCCTTATTAGTCTCCCGACCCCCTCATTAGTCTCCAGGCCTTCTGATTAGTCTCCAGGTCTTCTCATTAGTCTCCAGGCCCCCTCTTTAGTCTTCAGGCCCTCTCTCTAGTCTCCAGTCTCCCTCGTTAGTCTCCAGGCCCCCTCATTAGTCTCAAGGTTTTCTCATTAGTCTCCAGTCCCGCTCATTAGTCTTCAGGCACCCTCACCAGTCTCCTGGCTCCCTTACCAGTCTCCAGGCCACCAAACCAATCTTCTAGCTTCCTAATTAGTCTCCAGGCCCCCTAATTAGTCTCCAGGCCCCCTCACCAGTCTCCAGGCCACTTCACCAGTCTCCTGGCCCCCTCATTAGTCTCCAGGTCTTCTCATTAGTCTCCAGGCCCCCTCATTAGTCTCCAGGCCTCCTCATTAATCTCCAGGTTCCCTCATTAGTCTCCAGGTCTTCTCAATAGTCTCCAGTCCCCGTCGTTAGTCTCCAGTCCCCCTTACCAGTCTCCAGGCCCCCTTACCAGTCTCCTGGCTCCCTCACCAGTCTCCAGGCCACCAAACCAGTCTCCTAGTTTGCTCATTAGTCTCCAGGCCCCCTCATTAGTCTCCAGGCCGCCTCAACAGTCTCCAGGCTCCCTCACCAGTCTCCAGGGCTCCCTCACCAGGCCCCGTCATTGGTCTCCAGGCCCCGTCATTGGTCTCCAGGCCCCGTCATTGGTCTCCTGGCCCCATCATTAGTCGCAAGGCCCCGATATTAGTCTCCAGGCCCCGTCATTAGTCTCCAGGCCACCAGATTAGTCTCCAGGTCCTCTCACCAGTCTCTTGGCTTCCTAGCCAGTCTCCAGGCCGTCTGTCCAGTCTCCAGGCCATCTGTACAGTCTCCAGGCCGTCTGCCCTGTCTCCAGGCTCCCTCACCAGTCAATAGACTAGCAAACCAGTCTCCAGGCCCCGTCATTAGTCTCCAGGCCACCACATCAGTCTCCAGGCCCCCTCACCAGTCTCCAGGCCAACTCCTTAGTCTCCAGGCCAACTCATTAGTCTCCAGGCCAACTCATTAGTCTTCAGGCCAACTCATTAGTCTCCAGGCCAACTCATTAGTCTCCAGGCCACCTCATTAGTCTCCAGGCCACCTCATTAGTCTCCAGGCCACCTCATTAGTCTCCAGGCCCCTCATTAGTCTCCAGACCGCCTACCCAGTTTTCAGGCTACCAATCCAGTCTCCAGACCGCCTCCCCAGTCTCTAGGCCACCTCCCTAGTCTCTAGGTTGCCACATTAGTTTTCACACACCCTCACCAATCTCCTGGCTCCCTCAGTAGTCTATAGGCCAGCAAACTAGTCGCTAGGCCCCGTCATTAGTCTCCATGCCCCCTCACCAGTCTCCAGGCCACCAAGCCAGTCTCCAGGCTACCTCATTAGTCTCCAGGCCACCTCATTAGTCTCCAGGCCCCCTCATTAGTCTCCAGGCCCCCTCATTAGTCTCCAGGCCCCCTCATTAGTCTCCAGGCCCCCTCAGTAGTCATCAGGCACCCTCAGTATTCTCCAGGCTTCCTCAACAGTCTGCAGGGATCCCTCACCAGTCTCCAGGCCCCCTTATTAGTCTCCAGGCCCCCTTATTAGTCTCCACGCCCCCTTATTAGTCTCCAGGTCCCCTTATTAGTCTCCAGGCCCCCTTATTAGTCTCTAGGCCCCCTCATTAGTCTCCAGGCAACCTCATTAGTCTCCAGGCTCCCTCATTAGTCTCCAGCTCTTCTCATTAGTCTCTAGGTCCCCTCATTAGTCTCCAGGCTCCCTCTTTAGTCTTCAGGCCCTCTCTTTAGTCTCCAGGCCCCCTCATTAGACTCCTGGCTCCCTTACCAGTATCCAGGCCACTAAACCAATCTTCTAGCTCCCGCATTAGTCTCCAGGCCCCCTAAATAGTCTCCAGGCCCCCTCATTAGTCTCCAGGCCCCCCCCATTAGTCTCCAGGCCCTCTCATTAGTCTCCAGGCCCCCTCATTAGTCTCCAGAGCGCCTCCAAAGTTTTCAGGCCATTAAACCAGTCTCCAGGCCGCCTCCCTAGTCTCTAGGCCGCCACATTAGTTTCCAGGCCCCCTCACCAGTCTCCTGGCTCCCTCACCAGTCTATAGGCCAGCAAACCATTCTCCAGGCCACCACATTAGTCCCCAGGCCCTCTCACCAGTCTCCTAGCTCCTTAGCCAGTCTCCAGTCTGCCTCCTCAGGCAGGCCTCCTTCCCAGTCTCCAGGCCTGCTCCCCAGTCTCCAGGCAACCAAGCCAGTCTCCTTCGCTCTCTCATTAGTCTCCAGGCCCCCTCATTAGTCTCCATGCCTCCTCACTAGTCTCCAGGCCTCCTCACTAGTCTCCAGGCCTCCTCACTAGTCTCCAGGCCTCCTCACCAGTCTCCAGCGCACCCTCACCAGTCTCCAGCGCTCCCTCACCAGTCTCCAGGGCTCCCTCACCAGTCTCCAGGGCTCCCTCACCAGTCTCCAGGGCTCCCTCACCAGTCTCCAGGGCACCCTCACCAGTCTCCAGGCCACCAAACCAATCTCTTAGCTCCCTAGCCAGTCTCCAGGCCGTCTCCCCAGTCTCCAGGCCATCTCCCCAGTCTCCAGGCCATCTCCCCAGTCTCCAGGCCGCCTCCCCAGTTTCCAGGCCCTCTCCCCAGTCTCCAGGCTCCCTCCCCAGTCTCCAGGCCACAAAGCCAGTATCCAGGTTTACCTCATTCGTCTCCAGGCCTCCTCACCAGTCTCCAGGCCTCCTCACCAGTCTCCAGGGCTCCCTCACCAGTCTCCTTGCCCAAACACCAGTCTCCTTGCCCAAACACCAGTCTCCAGGCCCCCTCATTAGTCTCCCGGCCCCCTAGTTAGTCTACAGGCCCCCTCATTAGTCTACAGGCCCTCTCATTAGTCTCCAGGTCTTCTCATTAGTCTCCTGTCCCGCTCATTAGTCTCCTGGCTCCCTCACCAGACTCCAGGCCACCAAACCAATCTTCTAGCTCCCTCATTTGTCTCCAGGCCACCTAATTTAGTCTTCAGGCCTTCTCATTAGTCTCCAGGTCCTCTCATTAGTCTCCAGGCCCTCTCATTAGTCTCCAGGCCCCCTCATTAGTCTCCAGGCTCCCTCCCCAGTCTCCAGGCCACAAAGCCAGTTTCCAGGCCACCTCATTCGTCTCCAGGCCCCCTAAGTAGTCTCCAGGCCTCCTCACCAGTCTTCAGGGCTCCCTCACCAGTCTCCAGGGCTCCCTCACCAGTCTCCAGGGCTCCCTCACCAGTCTCCAGGGCTTCCTCACCAGTCTCCTTGCCCAAACACCAGTCTCCAGGCCCCCTCATTAGTCTCCCGGCCCCCTAGTTAGTCTCCAGGCCCCCTCATTAGTCTCCAGGTCTTCTCATTAGTCTCCTGTCCCGCTCATTAGTCTCCAGGCACCCTTACCAGTCTCCTGGCTCCCTCACCAGACTCCAGGCTACCAAACCAATCTTCTAGCTCCCTCATTTGTCTCCAGGCCACCTAATTAGTCTTCAGGCCTTCTCATTAGTCTCCAGGTCCTCTCATTAGTCTCCAGGCCCTCTCATTAGTCTCCAGGCCTCCTCACTAGTCTCCAGGTCCCCTCACCAGTCTCCTGGCTCTCTCATTAGTCTCCAGGCACCCTCATCAGTCTCCAGGCCGCCTCCCCAGTTTTCAGGACACTAAACCAGTCTCCAGCCCGTCTCCCCAGTCTCCTGGACGCCTCCGTAGTCTCCAGGCCTGCCCCACAGTCTTCAAGCCTGCTCCCCAGTCTCTAGGCCACCAAGCCGGTCTCCTCACTCTTTCATTAGTCTCCAGGCCCCCTCACCAGTCTATAGGCCCCGTCATTAGACTCCAAGTCACCATATTAGTCTCCAGGCCCTCTCACCAGTCTCCTGGCTCCCTAGCCAGTCTCCAGGCCCGCTCCCCAGTCTCCAGGCCCCCTCCCCAGTCTCTAGGCCACCAAGCCGGTCTCCTCGCTCTCTCATTAGTCTCCAGGCCCCCTCATTAGTCTCCAGGCCCCCTAGTTAGTCTCCTGGCTCCCTTAGTAGTCTCCAGGCCACCTCACCAGTCTCCTAGCTCCCTCACCAGTCTCCTGGCTCCTTAATTAGTCTCCAGGCCCCCTTCACCAGTCTCCAGGCCGCATCATTAGTCTCCAGGCCGCATCATTAGTCTCCAGGCCGCATCATTAGTCTCCAGGCCGCATCATTAGTCTCCAGGCCGCATCATTAGTCTCCAGGCTCCCTCATTAGTCTCCTGGTTCTCTCATTATTCTCCAGGCCACCTCACCAGTCTCCTGGCTCTCCCATTAGTCTCCAGGCCCCCTTCACCAGTCTACTGGCTCCCTCACCAGAGATCAATGAGGGGCCCTGGAAACAGGTGATGGGCCTTCATTAGTCTCCAAACCCCCTCATTAGCCTCTAGGACCTTTCATTAGCCTCTAGGCCCAATGATTATTCTCCAGGCCCTCTCACCAGTCTCCTGGCTCCCTTACCAGTCTCCTTGCCACCAAACTATTCTCCTGAAGCCAGGTTAGGGGCCCTGAAGACAGGTGATGGGCCCTCATTAGTCTCCAGGCCCCCTCAGTAAACTCCAGGTCCCCTCATCCGTCTCCTGGCTCTCCCATTAGTCTCCAGGCCCCCTTCACCAGTCTACTGGCTCCCTCACCAGTCTCCAGGCCCCATCACCAGTCCCCTAGCTCGCTTACCAGTCTCCATGCCACCAAACTATTCTCCTAGAGACCTGGAGGATAATTAGGGGGCCTGGAGATTAATGAGGGGCCCTGGAAACAGGTGATGGGCCCTGGAGACAGGTGATAGTCTCATAGGCCCTCATTAGTCTCCAGGCCCCCTCATTAGCCTCTAGTCCCCTCCTTACACTCTAGGCCCTCTCATTAGCCTCTAGGACCTTTCATTAGCCTCTAGGCCCAATCATTAGTCTCCAGGCCCTCTCACCAGTCTGCTGGCTCCCTCATCAGTCCCTAGGTTCCCTCATTAGTCTACGGGTCCCCTCATTAGTCTCCGGGACCCCTTTCAGTCTCCTGACTCCCTCACCAGTCTCTTGGCTCCCTAGCCTGTCTCCAGGCAGCCTCCCCAGTCTCTAGGCCGCCTCCCCAGTCTCCAGGCCACCTCCCCAGTCTCCAAGCCCCCTTCACAGTCTCCAAGCCCCTTCCCCAGTTCCAAGCCGCCTCCCCAGTCTCCAGGCCCATTCACCAGTCTCCTAGCCATCAAGCCGTTCTCCTCGCTCCCTCATTGGTCTCCAGACCCCCTTACCAGTCTTCAGGCCTCATCACCAGCTCCTGGCCCCCTTACCAGTCTCCATGCCACCAAAATATTCACCTAGAGGCCTGGAGGCTAATTAGGGGGCCTGGAGATTAATGAGGGGCCCTGGAGACAGTTTAGGGGCCCTCATTAGTCTCCAGGCCCCCTCATTAGCCTCTAGTCCCCTCCTTACACTCTAGGCACCCTCATTAGCCTCTAGGACCTTTCATTAGCCTCTAGGCCCAATCATTAGTCTCCAGGCCCTCTCACCAGTCAGCTGGCTCCCTCATCAGTCCCTAGGTTCCCTCATTAGTCTACGGGTCCCCTCATTAGTCTCTGGGACCCCTTTCAGTCTCCTGACTCCCTCACCAGTCTCTTGGCTCCCTAGCCTGTCTCCAGGCAGCCTCCCCAGTCTCTAGGCCGCCTCCCCAGTCTCCAGGCCACCTCCCCAGTCTCCAAGCCCCCTTCACAGTCTCCAAGCCGCTTCCCCAGTTCCAAGCCGCCTCCCCAGTCTCCAGGCTCACTCACCAGTCTCCAAGCCCCCTTCACAGTCTCCAAGCTTCATTAGTCTCCATGCCGCCTCATTAGACTCCAGGCCCCCACATTAGTCTCTAGGCCCCTTCATTAGTCTCCAGGTCTTCTCCTCAGTCTCCTGGTTCGCTCATTATTCTTCACGCCACCTCACCAGTCTCCTGGCTCTCTCTCTAGTCTCGAGGCCCCCTTCACCAGTCTACTGCTTCCCTCACCAGTCTCCTGGCTCCTTTACCAGTCTCCATGCCACCAAACTATTCTCCTAGTTCCCTCATTAGTCTCCAGGACCCCCCACCAGTTTTATGCCTCCCTCAACAGTCTCCAGGCCCCCTCATTAGTTTTCAGGCCTCCTCATTAGTCTCCAGGTGTCTCATTAGTCTCCACCTCGCCTCATTAGTCTCCAGGCCGCTTCACAAGTCTCCAGGCCACCAAACCTGTCTCCTTGCTCTTTCACCAGTCTCCAGGTCCCCTCACCGGTCTCCAGGCCCCCCACATTAGTCTCCAGGCAGCCTCAACAGTCTCCAGGCCACGCCCATCTCGTGGCCACCTCACCAGTCTCCAGGCCGCCTCACCAGTCTCCAGGCCGCCTCACCAGTCTCCAGGCCGCCTCACCAGTCTCCTGGCTCCCTCACCAGTCTCAAGGCCACCAAACCTGTCTCCTTGCTCTTTCACCAGTCTCCAGGTCCCCTCACCGGTCTCCAGGCCCCCACATTAGTCTCCAGGCAGCCTCACCAGTCTCCAGGCCACGCCCATCTCGTGGCCACCTCACCAGTCTCCAGGCCGCTTCACCAGTCTCCAGGCCGCCTCACCAGTCTCCTGGCTCCCTCACCAGTCTCAAGGCCACCAAACCTGTCTCCTTGCTCTTTCACCAGTCTCCAGGTCCCCTCACCGGTCTCCAGGCCCCCACATTAGTCTCCAGGCAGCCTCACCAGTCTCCAGGCCACGCCCATCTCGTGGCCACCTCACCAGTCTCCAGGCCGCCTCACCAGTCTCCAGGCCGCCTCACCAGTCTCCTGGCTCCCTCACCAGTCTCAAGGCCACCAAACCTGTCTCCTTGCTCTTTCACCAGTCTCCAGGCCCCCTCACCAGTCTCCAGGCCCCCACATTAGTCTCCAGGCAGCCTCACCAGTCTCCAGGCCACGCCCATCTCGTGGCCACCTCACCAGTCTCCAGGCCGCCTCACCAGTCTCCAGGCCGCCTCACCAGTCTCCAGGCCGCCTCACCAGTCTCCAGGCCGCCTCACCAGTCTCCTGGCTTCCTCACCAGTCTCAAGGCCACCAAACCTGTCTCCTTGCTCTTTCACCAGTCTCCAGGCCCCCTCACCAGTCTCCAGGCCCCTGCACCAGCCTCCTGGCAGCCTCACCAGTCTACAGGCCTCGCCCATCTCGTGGCCATCTCGCCCGTCTTGACTGTCTCATGGCTGACTAGTACAAGCGGAAAACTTCTGGATATGGCCTCTCACTCTGCCATCCCAAATCCATGTTTTCCACCAGGCTCCAGATTTGGATCTTCTCTCCCAAGACCTGCCGCAAATCCCTAGATCCAAGAAGGAGGAGACAGAGGAGGAGCCAGAGGAGGAGCTGCCCATCAGCATGGAGGATCAGGAGTCAGGTGGTGGAGACTGGAACAACCATTCAGAGCCAGAGCAGATCTGTGATGTCACAGGGGAATGTGTGATGTCATTAGCGAATACCAGGGTGCAGTATTACTACGTAGACTGAAGCAAAAAGTACATGATGACAGGGGTGTAACAATTCCTCATATACCCAAAACCCCGCTGCTGCCCCCATCCCGCACATTGCACTTTTACTAAATATATAGGCTACACCTACACTACAAACACTATATATACACTACAAACACTATATATACACTACACACACTATATATACACTACACATACTATATATACACTACACACTATATATATACACTACACATACTATATATACACTACACACGCTATATATATATACACTACACACACTATATATATACACTACACACGCTATATATATACACTACACACACTATATATACACTACACACACTATATATACACTACACATACTATATATACACTACACACGCTATATATATACACTACACACACTATATATATACACTACACACGCTATATATATACACTACACACACTATATATACACTACACATACTATATATACACTACACATACTATATATACACTACACACACTATATATACACTACACATACTATATATACACTACACACGCTATATATATACACTACACACGCTATATATATACACTACACACACTATATATATACACTACACATACTATATATACACTACACACGCTATATATATACACTACACACACTATATATACACTACACACTATATATACACTACACATACTATATATACACTACACACACTATATATATACACTACACACACTATATATATATATACACTACACACACTATATATATACACTACACACACTATATATACACTACACACACTATATATATACACTACACACACTATATATACACTACACATACTATATATACACTACACATACTATATATACACTACACACACTATATATACACTACACACACTATATATACACTACACATACTATATATACACTACACACACTATATATACACTACACATACTATATATACACTACACACACTATATATATACTACACACACTATATATACACTACAGATACTATATATACACTACACATACTATATATATACACTACACACGCTATATATATATATACACTACACACGCTATATATATATACACTACACACACTATATATACACTACACGCTATATATACACTACACACACTATATATATACACTACACACGCTATATATATACTACACGCTATATATACACTACACACGCTATATATACACTACAAATACTATATATACACTACAAACACTATATATACACTACACATACTCTATATACACTACACACACTACATATACACTACACATACTCTATATACACTACACGTATTATATATATACACTACACATACTCTATATACACTACGAGTAAAAGAAATTAAATAATATAATTACTCATCTCCTGGGATCCCTTCTACCTCTGGGCCCGTTCATGGTCTCACATCCAAGATTGTTAACCCCCTGACAGGTTACAGTCTCCTGCACAACTACTTATCCAGTTGCAGTAGAAAAGAATTGTGAATGCAGCTCTAGATGTGACTGGAGCATTATGAGGCCAGATCAGTAAGTGATATGTGGGCAGATCTTGGACAAGGGGTCTACAGTATCACAGTCTGACAAGGGGTTTCTTACCAGCTCCTTGTGTTTTGCAGACAACCAGAGGGACAACGATACAATCCCAGCGCACTCCAAGGCCTGCAAGGAGCTGGCGGAGAACTCCGGTAAAGCCAAAAGAATTTTACATGTGATCTCATGATGGCCCAATGTGTACAGGTGCAGCGGAGGGTCATGTGCCCCTAGACAGCCTGGTGTGTGCAGAGGAGGCAGCGGAGGGTCCTGTGCCCCTAGACAGCCTGGTGTGTGCAGAGGAGGCAGCGGAGGGTCCTGTGCCCCTAGACAGCCTGGTGTGTGCAGAGGAGGCAGCGGAGGGTCCTGTGCCCCTAGACAGCCTGGTGTGTGCAGAGGAGGCAGCGGAGGGTCCTGTGCCCCTAGACAGCCTGGTGTGTGCAGAGGAGGCAGCGGAGGGTCCTGTGCCCCTAGACAGCCTGGTGTGTGCAGAGGAGGCAGCGGAGGGTCCTGTGCCCCTAGACAGCCTGGTGTGTGCAGAGGAGGCAGCGGAGGGTCCTGTTCCCCTAGACAGCCTGGTGTGTGCAGAGGAGGCAGCGGAGGGTCCTGTGCCCCTAGACAGCCTGGTGTGTGCAGAGGAGGCAGCGGAGGGTCCTGTTCCCCTAGACAGCCTGGTGTGTGCAGAGGAGGCAGCGGAGGGTCCTGTGCCCCTAGACAGCCTGGTGTGTGCAGAGGAGGCAGCGGAGGGTCATGTTCCCCTAGACAGCGCAATGTGTGCAGAGGAGGCAGCGGAGGGTCCTGTGCCCCTAGACAGCCTGGTGTGTGCAGAGGAGGCAGCGGAGGGTCCTGTGCCCCTAGACAGCCTGGTGGGCGCAGAGGAGGCAGCGGAGGGTCCTGTGCCCCTAGATAGCCTGGTGTGGGCAGAGGAGGCAGCGGAGGGTCCTGTGCCCCTAGACAGCCTGGTGTGGGCAGAGGAGGCAGCGGAGGGTCCTGTGCCCCTAGACAGCCTGTTGTGTCCAGAGGAGGCAGCGGAGGGTCCTGTGCCCCTAGACAGCCTGGTGTGTGCAGAGGAGGTAGCGGAGGGTCCTGTGCCCCTAGACAGCCTGGTGTGGGCAGAGGAGGCAGCGGAGGGTCCTGTGCCCCTAGACAGCCTGTTGTGTGCAGAGGAGGCAGCGGAGGGTCCTGTGCCTCTAGACAGCCTGGTGTGTGCAGAGGAGGTAGCGGAGGGTCCTGTGCCCCCTAGACAGCCTGGTGGGCGCAGAGGAGGCAGCGGAGGGTCCTGTGCCCCTAGACAGCCTGGTGTGGGCAGAGGAGGCAGCGGAGGGTCCTGTGCCCCTAGACAGCCTGGTGTGGGCAGAGGAGGCAGCGGAGGGTCCTGTGCCCCTAGACAGCCTGGTGTGTGCAGAGGCGGCAGCGGAGGGTCCTGTTCCCCTAGACAGCATGATGTGTACAGAGGAGGCAGCGGAGGGTCCTGTGCCCCTAGACAGCCTGGAGAGAGCAGAGGAGGCAGCGGAGGATCCTGTTCCCCTAGACAGCCTGTTGTGTGCAGAGGAGGCAGTGGAGGGTCCTGTGCCCCTAGACAGCCTGGTGGGTGCAGAGGAGGCAGCGGAGGGTCCTGTTCCCCTAGACAGCATGATGTGTGAGGAGGAGGCAGCGGAGGGTCCTCTGCCCCTAGACAGCCTGGTGTGTGCAGAGGAGGCAGCGGAGGGTCCTGTGCCCCTAGACAGCCTGGTGTGTGCAGAGGCGGCAGCGGAGGGTCCTGTTCCCCTAGACAGCATGATGTGTACAGAGGAGGCAGCGGAGGGTCCTGTGCCCCTAGACAGCCTGGAGAGAGCAGAGGAGGCAGCGGAGGGTCCTGTTCCCCCAGACAGCCTGGTGTGTGCAGAGGAGGGAGCGGAGGGTCCTGTTCCCCTAGACAGCCTGTTGTGTGCAGAGGAGGCAGCGGAGGGTCCTGTGCCCCTAGACAGCCTGGTGTGTGCAGAGGAGGTAGCGGAGGGTCCTGTGCCCCTAGACAGCCTGGAGAGAGCAGAGGAGGCAGCGGAGGATCCTGTTCCCCTAGACAGCCTGTTGTGTGCAGAGGAGGCAGCGGAGGGTCCTGTGCCCCTAGACAGCCTGGTGGGTGCAGAGGAGGCAGCGGAGGTTCCTGTTCCCCTAGACAGCATGATGTGTGAGGAGGAGGCAGCGGAGGGTCCTCTGCCCCTAGACAGCCTGGTGTGTGCAGAGGAGGCAGCGGAGGGTCCTGTGCCCCTAGACAGCCTGGTGTGTGCAGAGGCGGCAGCGGAGGGTCCTGTTCCCCTAGACAGCATGATGTGTACAGAGGAGGCAGCGGAGGGTCCTGTGCCCCTAGACAGCCTGGAGAGAGCAGAGGAGGCAGCGGAGGGTCCTGTTCCCCCAGACAGCCTGGTGTGTGCAGAGGAGGGAGCGGAGGGTCCTGTGCCCCTAGACAGCCTGGTGGGTGCAGAGGAGGGAGCGGAGGATCCTGTTCCCCTAGACAGCCTGGAGAGAGCAGAGGAGGCAGCGGAGGGTCCTGTGCCCCTAGACAGCCTGGTGTGTGCAGAGGAGGCAGCGGTGGGTCCTGTTCCCCTAGACAGCATGATGTGTACAGAGGAGGCAGCGGAGGGTCCTGTGCCCCTAGACAGCCTGGTGGGTGCAGAGGAGGAAGCGGAGGGTCCTGTGCCCCTAGACAGCCTGGAGAGAGCAGAGGAGGCAGCGGAGGGTCCTGTTCCCCTAGACAGCCTGGAGAGAGCAGAGGAGGCAGCGGAGGGTCCTGTGCCCCTAGACAGCCTGGTGTGTGCAGTGGAGGCAGCGGTGGGTCCTGTGCCCCTAGACAGCCTGGTGTGTGCAGAGGCGGCAGCGGAGGGTCCTGTTCCCCTAGACAGCATGATGTGTACAGAGGAGGCAGCGGAGGGTCCTGTGCCCCTAGACAGCCTGGAGAGAGCAGAGGAGGCAGCGGAGGGTCCTGTTCCCCCAGACAGCCTGGTGTGTGCAGAGGAGGGAGCTGAGGGTCCTGTGCCCCTAGACAGCCTGGTGTGTGCAGAGGAGGCAGAGGAGGGTCCTGTTCCCCCAGACAGCCTGGAGAGAGCAGAGGAGGCAGCGGAGGGTCCTGTTCCCCCAGACAGCCTGGTGTGTGCAGAGGAGGGAGCTGAGGATCCTGTGCCCCTAGACAGCCTGGTGGGTGCAGAGGAGGGAGCGGAGGATCCTGTTCCCCTAGACAGCCTGGTGTGTGCAGAGGAGGCAGCGGAGGGTCCTGTTCCCCTAGACAGCATGATGTGTACAGAGGAGGAAGCGGAGGGTCCTGTTCCCCTAGACAGCCTGGTGGGTGCAGAGGAGGGTTCTGTACCCCTAGACAGCCTGGTGTGTGCAGAGGAGGCAGCGGAGGGTCCTGTGCCATTAGACATCCTGGTGGGAGCAGAGGAGGCAGCGGAGGGTCCTGTTCCCCTAGACAGCATGATGTGTGCAGAGGAGGCAGTGGAGGGTCCTGTGCCCCCTGGACAGCCTGATGTGTGCAGAGGAGGCAGCGGAGGGTCCTGTGCCCCTAGACAGCCTGGTGTGTGCAGAGGAGGCAGCGGAGGGTCCTGTGCCCCTAGACAGCCTGGTGGGCGCAGAGGAGGCAGCGGAGGGTCCTGTGCCCCTAGACAGCCTGGTGTGTGCAGAGGAGGCAGCGGAGGGTCCTGTACCACTAGACAGCCTGGTGGGCGCAGAGGAGGCAGCGGAGGGTCCTGTGCCCCTAGACAGCCTGGAGAGAGCAGAGGAGGCAGCGGAGGGTCCTGTTCCCCTAGACAGCCTGGTGGGCGCAGAGGAGGCAGCGGAGGGTCCTGTGATGCTCTGGTGACATTCCATCAATATCTGCAGCAGATGTGGATGACCTGTTTCCAGAGGTGATCACCGCTCGCAGGTATCAGCCGCTTAGTCGAAGCCTGGACATAGATGTTACTGGACGATCCCGGAGAGAGAAGGTGAAGCTGCCCTCATCCATCCTCAGCGGGAAGCCGGGATCGGTGCCCAATGCCAAGGTACCCAGCCGCCCCTGTGCCCTCACAGCTGTGCCCACCCCAGGTACTGACCCGGCTCTTATGCAGTTTACTGCAGTGGAAGATCCGGTGCAGCGCAGGGTCAGAACAGCCTCCACCTCTGCACACGTCCCCCGCGGATTCCACCTCATCCCCTCCGTGTTGCAGTTTGGGGTCCTCAGAGAAGGCCACACCTACTCCACCAGCGTCACCATCAAGAACGTGGGGGTGGACCTCTGCAGGTAAACCAATCACTGTTATGGGCACACAGCATGTGACAACTGTTCTAAATGAAGTACCCCCCCCCCCCCCTTACCGTCATGTGCACCTACTGCCCCCTACTTACCCTGGGCTGACCTTTCATAGTTCCCCCCTTGCTCCACCCCTTGGGAAAGAATCGGCATTTCCTTGCAGGACTCTCCCACATTTCCCATGTGCTCCCTCTCTCTTTCTGGCAGGTTCAGGGTGAAGCAGCCGCCCCCCAGCACCGGTCTGCGGGTCACCTACACCCCGGGTCCGGTGAGTGCCCCCGATTATTATACCTGACTGGTGGAGTGTGATGTGGGGTCCCGAGTCACATCTTCCCTATATCTCCAGGTGGCAGCAGGGATGGAGAGACGACTTGGCGTGGAGATGTTTGCCATGGCCGTGGGAGTAGAGGGTCCGGAGGGGGCAGCCGAATACAACTACTGCATCGAGATCCAGAGCGAGGAGGAGACCCTGTACCTCCCCGTGACTGCAAATATCCTAAACCAGTAACTGCACCAGCAGCAGAATAGTGAGTGCAGCTCTGGGGTATAATACAGGGTGTAACTCAGGATCAGTACAGGATAAGTAATGTCATGTATGTACACAGTGACTGCCCCAGCAGCAGAATAGTGAGTGCAGCTCTGGGGTATAATACAGGATGTAACTCAGGATCAGTACAGGATAAGTAATGTCATGTATGTACACAGTGACTGCACCAGCAGCAGAATAGTGAGTGCAGCTCTGGGGTATAATACAGGATGTAACTCAGGATCAGTACAGGATAAGTAATGTCATGTATGTACACAGTGACTGCACCAGCAGCAGAATAGTGAGTGCAGCTCTGGGGTATAATACAGGATGTAACTCAGGATCAGTACAGGATAAGTAATGTCATGTATGTACACAGTGACTGCACCAGCAGCAGAATAGTGAGTGCAGCTCTGGGGTATAATACAGGATGTAACTCAGGATCAGTACAGGATAAGTAATGTCATGTATGTACACAGTGACTGCACCAGCAGCAGAATAGTGAGTGCAGCTCTGGAGTATAATACAGGATGTAACTCAGGATCAGTACAGGATAAGTAATGTCATGTATGTACACAGTGACTGCACCAGCAGCAGAATAGTGAGTGCAATCTCATTCTGCTGTGTGCTACTGAAGGGTGTGGTTGTGTGCTGCTGAGCTCCTGCACCACCTGGTGGAAGATCAATCCACCCAGGCCTGCTCTCTCCTCCCCAGGGAGGGAGTGGGTTCTGTGGGATGAATCCTGCAGGAAAATCCCAGGCTTCTGCCTCTCGGACCAGGCCGGCGGGGGGCAGGAGAAACCAGTTACCGGCCAAAGCGGAGGGGGTAAGAAGATCTGCCCGGAGCCAAGGACGCAGCGATGTGACCTCGGCTGCCACCCCCAAGACCCAGGGAAGCCGCAAGGTCTCCGGAACACAGAAGATCAAGGCAAGTGACATCAGCCTAAGTGCTCCTCCTGGAAAGCTGGATGTGTGTGCGGGAAAGCTGGGTGGTTCAGCTGGAAAGCTGGGTGCTCACGGAGGTGTGCAAAAAGCATGGGGTGATCTTAAGGCCCGGGAGTCTGCTGCCATCTATGGCTCCCGGATTGCTGAGCACCTCCGGAAGTACGAGGAAGCTGGAAAAGCGCTGAGGAGGCTCCAGGAGGAGATAAGGGAGACCTTGGCCCTAGCGGGGGTGGCTACACAGAAGAAAAAGTCTGATCTTCTTACCACCATAGACAGACTTAAAGCCGAGGTCACCGCTCTGCAGGAAAAGCGTCATCTAATCCGCGAGCACAGCGGTCCGTTCAGGGAAAAGTTGGAGAATGATGCCCGGTTTGAGGAGATGCGCCTGGAGCAGCTGAGAAAGCTGAAGGGGCTTCAGGTCCAGGCGGATGATGGCGATGATGAGGAGGATGAGGAAGACCTGCCGTGTCCGTCTGGTGGCCTGCACCAACACCAGCAGGCCTCGCACGACAGGCTGCCTGCAGAGCAAGCGCCATTACCATCAGGCTGCGGCTCTGCCAACCTGGAGGAGGAAAGTGATGACAGCGGCCAGGGGGGGGCGCTAATGGCTCAGATCCGTCAGCTCGAGTCCCCAGTTCACCTCCAGAACTTTTCCTTTGGTGATGATATGCCAGATGACGACCAAAAGAGGAAGAAGACGAGACCCAAGAAGACCAAGGCGTCTCAGGAGGTGAATCTGGTGTTTCGTCCCCTCCCTGTTCCCTCCGGGCGGGCAGCAGTGCCAGCCTGTCGTGTAGGCCCCGTTACCCAGCCCAGCACGAATCCTGCAGTGGACTCGGTGCCAGGGTGCGGGGAGATTGCAAAGCCACGTTCCATCATGGCGCAGAGCACCAGCCTTGTTTGCAGTAGCAAGGATGGTGCAGGGAAGGCATCGGCCGAAAGGCCGGACAGTGAGGGCGATCCAGCAGGTCCTGGTACTGTGCGCTGCCCCCTAGTGGGAGGGGGGGGTGGCCCAGTGCCAGGGGCAGTGGCGGTGGCTCCTGTGGCCCCTAGCGCTGTGGCTGCATCTAGCTCCGGTGAGCAGCGGCAGTGTGATGGGGCTGCTGGGGCTTGTGGTGCGGCGCCTCCCAAGCAGCCTGCAGAGAAAGGCGCAGGAAAAGTGTTGTTTTGCATTGGATCATCAGACCCTGGAGAGGGCACAAAAAGACTGCCCGGAGTCTGCAAGGGCAAGTGGCCTCTTGCATCCAGCGAGCAGCAGAGCAGAAATATTAAAAAAACTACTGGACAACAAGGGGTTAATGCCAATGAGGCAGAGGGCACCTTTAAGATCAGGGTTGGAGCTGCCTCTTCTCAGGCTGTATCAGCTATGGAGGTGGCTCTACCCCCAGTGCCCAGTGACGCCGAGGCAACCCCAGGTCCTCCTGGCCCAGCTGGTGTGAGTGATGCAAGGAAGCGAGGCAGTAATGCACATAGTGTGGTGAATGTGGGAGTGGTGAATGGTGCTGAGGGGGGTGATCCTGTTGTGCGTGCTGGACCTTCTGCACCCCCAGTGGTGGCCGCTCCCATAAGGAGCTATGCGAGTGTCACCACTGGGGCAAGTGGGGTTAACTCCTTGTCTCCTGACTCTGGGAATAGCGTTTTGCAAAGGCGTCTTCTGGAGGCTCTCAGGAGAGGGGAAAAGTCAATCACTGTAGAGGGGAGAGAGGTTGCTCTGTCCTTCTGGACAGACAGGCATGGCCTGGCAGCCTTCCAAGAGAAAAGGGGGGGAGAGACTGTATGGTCTTTACCCACAACCGGGCCCGGAGCTGCCCGTAGGAATGTGGTTTGTCTTCGCTGGAGGGGCAGTGACGCATGCCCACCCAGGTCAAGGGTGGTGGAGCTCCTCCTGAAGATGAACTTCAGGGCTAGTGACATCTTTGCCCTGATACATCCTTATGGTACTCCGGAGTTCGATGTCAGCTTTGTTCGGCCGGAGGGCTTAGAGCTCTTCTGGTCGAATTATGAGCTGGCAAAGAACGAGCCCGCATGGCGAGACTTTGCTGTGCAAGCAGTGTCTCGCCAAAACACAGTCAAGAAGGTGACCGTTTTGACCCGTAACGAGTCACTTTCTTGCATGGACATCATGACTTGGCTCAGTCATTATGGTGAGGTTGTACAGGTACCTCAGAAAAACCGCGATGAATTTGGCATTTGGTCTGGGGCCTGGACCTTCATGATGAAGTTGAAGTGTTCAGGCGGCACAGTCGCCCACATTCCCTCTTCAGCCTTTCTTGGGCGGGACAGAATCCTGATTTTCTACCAGGGGCAGCCGAAGGTCTGTCACAGGTGCGGTGACCCCACACACTTTAGCGCCAGCTGCCAAGTGCAGAAGTGCGCTTTGTGTGGTGGGCTAGGTCATCTCGCTGCATCCTGTAAGGACATTAGGTGTAACCTGTGTGGTGAGCTCGGTCACCCTTTCAGCCGTTGTCCTCGCTCCTTTGCCAATGCGGTTGTGACCCCAGTGGAGGAGAGCCAGGAGGTTGCTTCTGCTGGGGAAGGTACCAGCAGGGGTGGAGGAGCTGAGGGGCCTGTGAAGAAAAGTAAGAAGAAGTCGCCTTCTCAGTTGAGGCGGCTTGAAGCCAGACAAAAAGGGAGAGAACTGGGGAAGCCTCAGGTTGCTGGGGTGACCCTTGGTCCTTCCTCAGAGGCTGGTCTTGCTACTGAGGCCCTGAGGGATGATGAGTTGGATGAGGAGGTCAGGAGGATGGAGCGCGAGAAAGGTGCCATGTCCTCCACGTCCTCCCAATATGAGAGTATGGATGAGGATAACAGGATTTGGCTAGAAAATAAGCGCAAGCAGAAAAAGAAAAAGCGCGGCGTATCTAAGGTACCTAAGGAAGGGAAAACTTCCTCCCCTCTGGTTGAGCTTTCCAACCGGTTCCTCACCCTCGATGAGATCGCCTCCTCGGAAGGAGAGGCTGAGGGTGGGGTTCTGGAGGTGGCGGCGGAGCAGCCTGCAGGGGGCGCCGAGTCTCTATCCTCTGGGGAAGCCGGGTCCTCAGAGTGGGAGACTGACTCAGAGTCAGGAGACAAGGACGAAGGAGAGGGTGGTCCGGGTGGGTCCTTGGGGTCCAATAATAACATGGACACCTCGATTTCATTAAAGAGAAGTTGCCCTAAATCTGATGGGAAAAAAGAAAGGGGATCATCGTCAGAGGAGAGTCGGGGGTGGGGAAGCAATAAGAAAAAAGCCGTCTAACTCAATCACTCATGATGGCGGCACCCACTCCGTTGACGCTGGCGTCCATTAATGTCACCAGCATTAAGTCTGATGCGGCTAGATTTGCGGCCTTTGATTTTCTCGGCCGTGCTGAAGCCGACATTTTATTTTTGCAGGAGACCAGGCTGCCAGATTTGGCGGCCGTGTTTAAAGCTAAGAGGGAATGGAGACACGGGCCTTCCTATTGGTCTCTTGCGGCCGAGCCGTATAGCGGAGTGGCGGTCCTTTTTTCCGCACCGGTAGAATGCCGACGAGTTATTGAGTTAGAAATGGGGAGGTGCCTGATCCTGGATGTCCTCATGAAGGGACAAGAACTTCGCCTAATTAACATCTATGGTCCCCAGTCCAAGTGGGACAGGAAGTGTCTCTTTATGAGGATCAAGCCCTACCTTTTTACAAGTCGTCAGGTGGTCTTTGGAGGGGACTTCAATGCTGTCACGAGGTCCCAGGATAGGGGAGGTTCCAGAGACAAGCTGACTTATGATAGCGTCGCTCCTAATAGCATAGCCAGTGAGGCTCGCCTGGTGGATGTCCACTTCCGGCACACCCCAGGCCACGCGGGGTTCACCTATTATAGGGGTAGCTGCAGGTCTAGAATAGACAGGTTTTATTTAAAGGAGGAAGCCATTTCTTCAGCAGTGTCCGTTGTTGAGGTGGAGTTCTCCGACCACTGTCTAATTTTGTTTTCTCTGAATATTACAGAGACCCCCCGGATGGGAAGAGGCTACTGGAAGCTCAATTCGTCTCTCCTGGAAGAAGCGGAGATCAGACAATCCTTTGAGGACTTTCTTCAGAGCCAGGTACCTTTGCTGGGCCTTTGTAGCAGTAAGTCAGAGTGGTGGGAGATGCTCAAGAAAAGGGTGGCGAGATTCTTCCGCCAGCTCTCGAGCCTCAGGAGCCTGGACAGGTACCGCCTGTATCAGGGCCTGAGGAGGAAACTCGAGCATCTCGTCTCGACTGGAGGTAGTCGTGAGGACATCTCCAGAGTGAAATCCTTGCTGAAGAGGTGTCAGTACGATAGACACGCATCTTTGGTGTTTGAGAGGGATTACGGGAAATACCGCTCGCCCGACCCTTACAGAAACTGCAAGATGTCAGTGAATGGTAAAGTTGTCACAGGACTGGTTGACAGTACGGGATCCCTGAAAAGGTCCAGATCAGGGATCCTGGAGGTCGTCAGATCCTTCTACTCGCACCTCTTGGGCAGGAAGGATCTAGATCGGGATGTGATGTCGGCTTTCCTGGCTGAAACTGTCCCTGAGCCAGGAGTAGACCCCTCTCTTGATGTTTTGACAGAGATGATTAGGGAAGAGGAAGTCAGCCGGGCGATTGAAGGGCTCGCCCTCAAGAAAGCGCCGGGCCCGGATGGCTTAACATCTGAGTTTTATAAGACCTTTAAGGACGCCTTGGTTCCCCTCTTGACTGAGGTATTCAATGAGTGTCTTTCCTCGGGCGCTCTGCCGAAGTCAATGAGGAGGTCAGCCCTGATCATCCTGTCAAAGGGTAAGGACCGATCTCGTGTTGAGAACTGGCGTCCCATAGCGCTTCTCAATACGGACAGAAAGGTTTTGGCAAAGGTGCTGTTTAATCGGCTGGTGCAGTTTGCGCCCCGGCTCCTTTCGGGGACCCAGCACTGCTCTGTTCCAGGCCGCAGTACATTTAGTGCTGTGCTTTGTGTCCGGGAGGCAGTGGAGCAGGGCAGGGCTGGTAACTGGAAGGGGTACTTGCTGTCCTTGGATCGGGTTAACCACGAGTACCTCTGGTCTGTCCTTCTGAGGTATGGCCTGCCGGGGGAGTTTGTCAATTGGCTAAAGGTTTTGTACGCAGGGGCAGAGAGTTTCCCGCTTGTGAACGGTTGGATTGGCCGCTCTTTTGAGGTCGGGTCTGGTGTTCGCCAGGGTTGTCCTCTGAGCCCACTTTTATACGTGTTCGCGATTGACCCATTCCTTAGGAGGGTTGATCGTGGGCCGTTGGTGGGAGTCGGGATGGACCAGGCGGCACCGGAAGCCACTCTAAGGGTGGTAGCGTATGCCGATGATGTCACCGTTTTTGTGTCCTCGAGAGGGGAGGCGCAATGGGTGATGTCAGAGGTTGACCGCTACTCAGAGGCTTCTGGGTCCAAGATCAACCGGGATAAGTGTCAGAGTCTCTGGCTGGGAGAGGGGGATCCAGGCTTTGATCTCCCGGACACTCTTCCAGGGCCCCAGGACTCTGCCAAAGTTCTCGGCATCGAATTTGGCCAGGGGGATTACCCCATGCAAAACTGGGACGGTAGGCTTAAGATCGCCGCTCAGAGGGTGGACCAGTGGAAGGGTTGGTCTTTGACCCTCAGAGAAAGGGTTAACCTGATCAAAACTTACCTGCTCCCATTGCTGATTTATCTGGGCAGTGTGTGCATGTTGCCAGAACCCCTCTGGACTCGGGTCTACAGTCTGTTCTTCCAGCTGTTATGGGGGAATAGGCTGAACCTAATCAAGAGGGAGGTTACTTACCGCACGAGGAGACAAGGAGGGTTGTGTATGGTCAACCCTGTGGTGTTCCTAGTGAATACCTTTCTTAAGATCAATGTAGCAAACCTCTGGAAAGAGAGGGCTCCTCCGTGGGTATACTCCTGCAGGGGATGGGCTCCTCCGTGGGTATACTCCTGCAGGGGATGGGCTCCTCCGTGGGTATACTCCTGCAGGGGATGGTTTCGGCCTTTCTTCCAGGAATGGGAGACAGGAGGGCAAGTGAAGGATCTCCGTACACCGCATGGGCATCTTCCGGCTTACGCTACCCCGGTTCTGAAGGTGATTCGCCGGTGGGGTCTGGGAATGTGGGAGATCAGGACCATGTCGAGGAAACTCCTTGACAAGAGGGTTCTGTTGACCCATTTCCAGAAGCCTCTGGCCCTCAGGGATTGCCCAAGTCGGGATCTGGGGGTGGGTTTGAGTTTATTGAATTCTATCCGGATCCCCTTGAAGTTTTGGGACGTGACTTGGCGCTGCTTCCATGGAAAGCTGTGTGTGAGGGACAATCTGAAGTGTAGGAGCTCTGAGGAAAGGGGTTGTCCCCGGGAGGAGTGCGGTGGCCTGCTGGAGAGCATGGACCACTTCCTGCTTCAGTGCCCCTTTAACACAGAGGTGTACAACCGGGTGGGCGCTTCCATCCATTGGCCCGGGTTGGCCGGCCTCACCTATGCGGAGTGGGCCTATGGAGCATTCAGAGGCCTGGGTGGCCGGGACCGCTGCACGTTATTTCTAGTTAGCCTAGTGGTCAGGTACCACACGTGGAACGCACGGTGTTTAGTATCGACGCAGCGTAAAATCCTCCCGGTGGATGAGGTGGTTAGGAACATTCTGGGTGACCTGGTGAAGGTGCGCTCTCTGGAGTATGAGAGGCTGGGCACGGGGAGGTCCTCTCTCCTTAGTGTCCCTTAGTCTGTCCTCTCCCTCCTGGTGAAGGTGCGCTCTCTGGAGTATGAGAGGCTGGGCACGGGGAGGACCTCTCTCCTTAGTGTCCCTTAGTCTGTCCTCTCCCTCCTGGTGAAGGTGCGCTCTCTGGAGTATGAGAGGCTGGGCACGGGGAGGGCCTCTCTCCTTAGTGTCCCTTAGTCTGTCCTCTCCCCTCCTGGTGAAGGTGCGCTCTCTGGAGTATGAGAGGCTGGGCACGGGGAGGACCTCTCTCCTTAGTGTCCCTTAGTCTGTCCTCTCCCTCCTGGTGAAGGTGCGCTCTCTGGAGTATGAGAGGCTGGGCACGGGGAGGACCTCTCTCCTTAGTGTCCCTTAGTCTGTCCTCTCCCTCCTGGTGAAGGTGCGCTCTCTGGAGTATGAGAGGCTGGGCACGGGGAGGACCTCTCTCCTTAGTGTCCCTTAGTCTGTCCTCTCCCTCCTGGTGAAGGTGCGCTCTCTGGAGTATAAGAGGCTGGGCACGGGGAGGGCCTCTCTCCTTAGTGCCCATTAGTCTGTCCTCTCCCTCCTGGTGAAGGTGCGCTCTCTGGAGTATGAGAGGCTGGGCACGGGGAGGACCTCTCTCCTTAGTGTCCCTTAGTCTGTCCTCTCCCTCCTGGTGAAGGTGCGCTCTCTGGAGTATGAGAGGCTGGGCACGGGGAGGGCCTCTCTCCTTAGTGTCCCTTAGTCTGTCCTCTCCCCCCTGGTGAAGGTGCGCTCTCTGGAGTATGAGAGGCTGGGCACGGGGAGGGCCTCTCTCCTTTGGAGGGGGTTCTCCTTTAGTGTCCCTTAGTCTGTCATCTCCTCTCCTGGTGTTGGGCTGAAGCTGACACTGTAGATTTTTGTTTTGTATCTGAGGTTATAGTGATGTAGCGGCTTGCAGGCACCGAACCTGGGCTTTATGTGGTTGGTTTGTTATATGTTGATATGTTTAATGTGTTTGTATTTTGTGTACAGTGTGTATTTATGTAGTTATAGTTAATGTGTATATAGCTTGGTTGGTTTTGGGGTGTTGGTGTTAGGGTGTTAGGTTGGGAGGGGGGTGGACGGGATTTGGACAATATGATCCTGGGCACTGGTCTGGACTATATAGCGCGGACTTTGGACGTTAGACCAGTGTCTGGGTGGGAGGGTGATGGGCGTGGGATTTAGTTAGTTATATTTAATGTTTTTATTTCCTGTTTGTCTTTTTTTTTGCTGTGTATTCTTTAGTTATTTATGGGGAAAAAAAAAAAAAAAATTATAAAAAATTATATAAAAAAAAAAAAAATTAGGTGGTGGGATTGGGTGAAGGTTTTGTTTTATAATGCTGATTGTGTGGTGTGTGTGTGGCTGGGCCAGGAGATTTTCGTAAGTCTCTTTTAGTTTGTATTATTGTTTTGTTATTATTATTATTATTGTTTTGTTTTGCCAGAAGTTATGGCTTGATTTATGTTTATTGTTGTAATGTTTTTCGTTTTTATATATAAAATAAAAGATTTACAGGATGTAACTCAGGATCAGTACAGGATAAGTAATGTCATGTATGTACACAGTGACTGCACCAGCAGCAGAATAGTGAGTGCAGCTCTGGAGTATAATACAGGATGTAACTCAGGATCAGTACAGGATAAGTAATGTCATGTATGTACACAGTGACTGCACCGGCAGCAGAATAGTGAGTGCAGCTCTGGGGTATAATACAGGATGTAACTCAGGATCAGTACAGGATAAGTAATGTCATGTATGTACACAGTGACTGCACCGGCAGCAGAATAGTGAGTGCAGCTCTGGGGTATAATACAGGATGTAACTCAGGATCAGTACAGGATAAGTAATGTCATGTATGTACACAGTGACTGCACCAGCAGCAGAATAGTGAGTGCAGCTCTGGGGTATAATACAGGATGTAACTCAGGATCAGTACAGGATAAGTAATGTCATGTATGTACACAGTGACTGCACCAGCAGCAGAATAGTGAGTGCAGCTCTGGGGTATAATACAGGATGTAACTCAGGATCAGTACAGGATAAGTAATGTCATGTATGTACACAGTGACTGCACCAGCAGCAGAATAGTGAGTGCAGCTCTGGGGTATAATACAGGATGTAACTCAGGATCAGTACAGGATAAGTAATGTCATGTATGTACACAGTGACTGCACCCGCAGCAGAATAGTGAGTGCAGCTCTGGAGTATAATACAGGATGTAACTCAGGATCAGTACAGGATAAGTAATGTCATGTATGTACACAGTGACTGCACCAGCAGCAGAATAGTGAGTGCAGCTCTGGGGTATAATACAGGATGTAACTCAGGATCAGTACAGGATAAGTAATGTCATGTATGTACACAGTGACTGCACCAGCAGCAGAATAGTGAGTGCAGCTCTGGAGTATAATACAGGATGTAACTCAGGATCAGTACAGGATAAGTAATGTCATGTATGTACACAGTGACTGCACCAGCAGCAGAATAGTGAGTGCAGCTCTGGGGTATAATACAGGATGTAACTCAGGATCAGTACAGGATAAGTAATGTCATGTATGTACACAGTGACTGCACCAGCAGCAGAATAGTGAGTGCAGCTCTGGGGTATAATACAGGATGTAACTCAGGATCAGTACAGGATAAGTAATGTCATGTATGTACACAGTGACTGCACCAGCAGCAGAATAGTGAGTGCAGCTCTGGGGTATAATACAGGATGTAACTCAGGATCAGTACAGAATAAGTAATGTCATGTATGTACACAGTGACTGCACCAGCAGCAGAATAGTGAGTGCAGCTCTGGAGTATAATACTGGATGTAACTCAGGATCAGTACAGGATAAGTAATGTCATGTATGTACACAGTGACTGCACCAGCAGCAGAATAGTGAGTGCAGCTCTGGAGTTACTGATTATTAGCCGCTTTGCTTGATCTTTTCTTAACTCCCCCCTCACCGGTCCTGACTGGGGGTGTGTACCAAGGCAGATGTGGGAGGAGCCTCTGCCTGTTGGGCCCCGGGGTCCAGCTCCTCAGTACATCCCCCGGGTCACGTCTGGAGCTCCTGAGACCTCGAGGGGCAGACACAGGTGAGGTGCATTTAAGGGGGGGGGGGGGGGGGGGCAGCCACCTACAGAATCTTTATATTAACCCCTTGTTTCCCCCACAGGCCGGAGGTCGGACGTCTGATCCAAGATTTTTGTGTCGTTGAATCGGTTTTTATTATAAATTGTAATAAAGTTTCTAAACGTCTGTGCAGCGTCCTGAGTGATGGATCAGAGCGCCCCCTACTGGTACTGGTCGTCCTGCCTGTGAGGGGTCACGCCGGGGTCGGCACCAGCCAGGGGGGGTCACACCGGGGTCGGCACCAGCCAGGGGGGTCACACCGGGGTCGGCACCAGCCAGGGGGGTCACACCGGGGTCGGCACCAGCCAGGGGGGGTCACACCGGGGTCGGCACCAGCCAGGGGGGGTCACACCGGGGTCGGCACCAGCCAGGGGAGGTCACACCGGGGTCGGCACCAGCCAGGGGGGGTCACACCGGGGTCGGCACCAGCCAGGGGGGGGGTCACACCAGGGTCAGCACCATCTTCTCCCTCTTCTTCCGCTTCCTCCTCTTCTCCTCGAACCTGTCGGTGGCGTCGGTGAAGAACAGAACCTCCTCCTTGGCCTCGATCTCCCTCTTCAGGTACTGCAGGGCGGCCATGTTCACCCCCATCACATCCTGGGGGGTCAGAGAGAAGGTCAGCAGCCGGGGCAGACAACGCCGGGGGTCGGGGGACACGAATCATGTGACTTACCCGAGACTCCATGACCCGGGAGATGGTGCAGCTCTTCAGGTCCTCCATGACTCCCAGCAGCATGTGGTTACTGGTGATCTCCCCAAAATGGATCCTGCCGGGAGGGTCAACACGTCACCCAATGCATCAACCTACCCCCAGACAGACCCCTCCCCCGCTACTTACCTGAGCAGGAAGAAGAGGCAGCGGCAGATGAGCTCCACGTCCTGGCTGCGCTGGATGTAATCCCGGAAGAGAGTCAGAAGATCCGGGACGTAGGAGAACGGGAGAACCAGGAGCGACTCCTCCAGCTCACTGCGGGGGGGACACCGGATTATATCAGGGAAGACCCTGCACCACACCGCGCCCCACCACCGGCCATATTACACAGCAACTACTGCCCCTGCACCACACCGCGCCCCACCACCAGTCATATTACACAGCGACTACTGCCCCTGCACCACACCGCGCCCCACCACCAGTCATATTACACAGCGACTACTGCCCCTGCACCACACTGCGCCCCACCACTGGTCATATTACACAGCGACTACTGCCCCTGCACCACACCGCGCCCCACCACCAGTCATATTACACAGCAACTACTGCCCCTGCACCACACCGCGCCCCACCACCAGTCATATTACACAGCAACTACTGCCCCTGCACCACACCGCGCCCCACCACCAGTCATATTACACAGCAACTACTGCCCCTGCACCACACCGCGCCCCACCACCAGTCATATTACACAGCAACTACTGCCCCTGCACCAGTCATATTACACAGACTACTGCCCCTGCACCACACCGCGCCCCACCACCAGTCATATTACACAGACTACTGCCCCTGCACCACACCGCGCCCCACCACCAGTCATATTACACAGCGACTACTGCCCCTGCACCACACTGCGCCCCACCACCGGCCATATTACACAGCAACTACTGCCCCTGCACCACACCGCGCCCCACCACCAGTCATATTACACAGCGACTACTGCCCCTGCACCACACCGCGCCCCACCACCAGTCATATTACACAGCAACTACTGCCCCTGCACCACACCGCGCCCCACCACCAGTCATATTACACAGCAACTACTGCCCCTGCACCACACTGCGCCCCACCACCGGCCATATTACACAGCGACTACTGCCCCTGCACCACACCGCGCCCCACCACCAGTCATATTACACAGCAACTACTGCCCCTGCACCACACCGCGCCCCACCACCAGTCATATTACACAGACTACTGCCCCTGCACCACACCGCGCCGCGCCCCACCACCAGTCATATTACACAGCAACTACTGCCCCTGCACCACACTGCGCCCCACCACCAGTCATATTACACAGCGACTACTGCCCAGGACAGACGCCCCTGCACCACACCGCGCCCCTGCACCAGTCATAGTACACAGCATCTTGCCCCCTTCCCTTAGGATGGAAGACCCTGCAGTGCACCAAGACTCGTAATGTATCAAATTGCCTAAAATCTCTTAAATTTGTGTGGCTCCGGTCGTACAGTAAGTGGCCACTAGGTGTCTCTCACTGAGCGGAGAAGTGACTGCACCATCTAGTGGTGAACTACGAGAAGACAGCGAGGAGCAAAAATAATAACTCATAGTAGAAATAGATGGGGGCGGGTGACGTGGCCCCCCTATACACCGGACACTTACCTGGAGCGCACCTTCCTTATCACATCCAGCACATAGTCAGACGACTGAGGGGGAAGGAAGCAGGAAAGGGTTAATGTGGGGGCTCAGCAGCGATGGACGCCACTGCCGGCTGCGGCTCTCACCGTTCTGCTCCCGGACGCCTGCAGGATCGGGTGCATCTTCCTGGGGAGCTGCAGAGACAGACACGTCAATGGTAGAGCAGCCGCTGCCTCTGGGGGTCTCCCCGGCGCCCCCCAATATACAGACACTCACCTCCTTCCCGGACGCCCGGCACAGCTCCTCGTGCTCCTCCACCTTACTGCTCTCCTCCCTGTGCAGCTCCACTGCCTCCATGATGCGCTCAGTCTGGGAGGGGCACAATAAGGGTCAGGGTCACATGACCGGAGGGGGGTGGGGTGGGGTGCATCCCCCCAATACTCACCGCCTTCACAGTCTCAATGGTTTTCTTCCCGGCCAAAGCAGCTTCACCCTCCTTCTCCCCGGCGACCTGCAGGAAAGGAGCAGCCGTGACTCCCATCCTCCTCCTCCTCCATCGCATCACCCCCATCCTCCTCCTCCTCCATCGCATCACCCCCATCCCTCCTCCTCCTCAATCGCATCACCCCCATCCTCCTCCTCCTCCTCCTCAATCGCATCACCCCCGTCCTCCTCCTCCTCCTCCTCAATCGCATCACCCCCGTCCTCCTCCTCCTCCTCCTCAATCGCATCACCCCCCGTCCTCCTCCTCCTCCTCCTCAATCGCATCACCCCCGTCCTCCTCCTCCTCCTCCTCCTCCATCGCATCACCCCCGTCCTCCTCCTCCTCCTCCTCCATCGCATCACCCCCGTCCTCCTCCTCCTCCTCCATCGCATCACCCCCGTCCTCCTCCTCCTCCATCGCATCACCCCCGTCCTCCTCCTCCTCCATCGCATCACCCCCGTCCTCCTCCTCCTCCATCGCATCACCCCCGTCCTCCTCCTCCTCCATCGCATCACCCCCGTCCTCCTCCTCCTCCATCGCATCACCCCCGTCCTCCTCCTCCTCCATCGCATCACCCCCGTCCTCCTCCTCCTCCATCGCATCACCCCCGTCCTCCTCCTCCTCCATCGCATCACCCCCGTCCTCCTCCTCCTCCATCGCATCACCCCCGTCCTCCTCCTCCTCCATCGCATCACCCCCGTCTCCCTCCCCGTCCTCCTCCTCCTCCATCGCATCACCCCCGTCCTCCTCCCCGTCCTCCTCCTCCTCCATCGCATCACCCCCGTCATCCTCCCCGTCCTCCTCCTCCTCCATCGCATCACCCCCGTCATCCTCCCCCGTCCTCCTCCTCCTCCATCGCATCACCCCCGTCGTCCTCCTCCTCCTCCATCGCATCACCCCCGTCGTCATCCTCCTCCTCCTCCATCGCATCACCCCCGTCGTCATCCTCCTCCTCCTCCTCCATCGCATCACCCCCGTCGTCATCCTCCTCCTCCTCCTCCATCGCATCACCCCCGTCCTCCTCCTCCTCCTCCATCGCATCACCCCCGTCCTCCTCCTCCTCCTCCATCGCATCACCCCCGTCCTCCTCCTCCTCCTCCATCGCATCACCCCCGTCCTCCTCCTCCTCCTCCATCGCATCACCCCCGTCCTCCTCCTCCTCCTCCATCGCATCACCCCCGTCCTCCTCCTCCTCCTCCATAGCATCACCCCGTCCTCCTCCTCCTCCTCCATCGCATCACCCCCGTCCTCCTCCTCCTCCTCCATGCATCACCCCCGTCCTCCTCCTCTCCTCCATCGCATCACCCCCGTCCTCCTCCTCCTCCATCGCATCACCCCCGTCCTCCTCCTCCTCTCCATCGCATCACCCCCGTCCTCCTCCTCCTCCTCCATAGCATCACCCCCGTCCTCCTCCTCCTCCATCGCATCACCCCCGTCCTCCTCCTCCTCCTCCATCGCATCACCCCCGTCCTCCTCCTCCTCCATCGCATCACCCCCGTCTCCTCCTCCTCCATCGCATCACCCCCGTCCTCCTCCTCCTCCATCGCATCACCCCCGTCATCCTCCCCGTCCTCCTCTCCTCCATCGCATCACCCCCGTCCTCCTCCCCGTCCTCCTCCTCCTCCATCGCATCACCCCGTCATCCTCCCCGTCCCTCCTCCTCCTCCATCGCATCACCCCCGTCGTCCTCCTCCTCCTCCTCCATCGCATCACCCCCGTCGTCATCCTCCTCCTCCTCCATCGCATCACCCCCGTCGTCATCCTCCTCCTCCACTCGCATCACCCCGTCCTCCTCCCTCCTCCATCGCATCACCCCCGTCCTCCTCCTCCTCCTCCATCGCATCACCCCCGTCCTCCTCCTCCTCCTCCATCGCATCACCCCCGTCCTCCTCCTCCTCCTCCATCGCATCACCCCCGTCCTCCTCCTCCTCCTCCCGCATCCCCCCGTCCTCCATCGCATCACCCCCGTCATCCTCCCCGTCCTCCTCCTCCATCGCATCACCCCCGTCCTCCTCCTCCTCCTCCATCGCATCACCCCCGTCCTCCTCCTCCTCCTCCATCGCATCACCCCCGTCCTCCTCCTCCTCCATCGCATCACCCCGTCCTCCTCCTCCTCCATCGCATCACCCCCGTCCTCCTCCTCCTCCATCGCATCACCCCCGTCCTCCTCCTCGTCCTCCTCCTCCTCCATCGCATCACCCCCGTCATCCTCCCCGTCCTCCTCCTCCTCCATCGCATCACCCCCGTCATCCTCCCCGTCCTCCTCCTCCTCCATCGCATCACCCCCGTTCCATCCTCCCCGTCCTCCTCCTCCTCCATCGCATCACCCCCGTCGTCCTCCTCCTCCTCCTCCATCGCATCACCCCCGTCGTCATCCTCCTCCTCCTCCATCGCATCACCCCCGTCGTCATCCTCCTCCTCCTCCATCGCATCACCCCCGTCCTCCTCCTCCTCCTCCATCGCATCACCCCCGTCCTCCTCCTCCTCCTCCATCGCATCACCCCCGTCCTCCTCCTCCTCCTCCATCGCATCACCCCCGTCCTCCTCCTCCTCCTCCATCGCATCACCCCGTCCTCCTCCTCCTCCTCCATCGCATCACCCCCGTCCTCCTCCTCCTCCATCGCATCACCCCCGTCATCCTCCCCGTCCTCCTCTCCATCGCATCACCCCCGTCATCCTCCCCGTCCTCCTCCTCCTCCATCGCATCACCCCGTCATCCTCCCCGTCCTCCTCCTCCTCCATCGCATCACCCCCGTCATCCTCCCCGTCCTCCTCCTCCTCCATCGCATCACCCCCGTCATCCTCCTCCTCCTCCTCCTCCTCCATCGCATCACCCCGTCATCCTCCTCCTCCTCCATCGCATCACCCCCGTCGTCATCCTCCTCCTCCTCCTCCTCCATCGCATCACCCCCGTCATCCTCCTCCTCCTCCTCCATCGCATCACCCCCGTCATCCTCCTCCTCCTCCTCCATCGCATCACCCCCGTCATCCTCCTCCTCCTCCTCCATCGCATCACCCCCGTCGTCATCCTCCTCCTCCTCCTCCATCGCATCACCCCCGTCCTCCTCCTCCTCCTCCATCGCATCACCCCCGTCCTCCTCCTCCTCCCTCCATCGCATCACCCCCGTCCTCCTCCTCCTCCATCGCCATCACCCCCGTCCTCCTCCTCCTCCATCGCATCACCCCCGTCATCCTCATCATCCTCCTCCATCGCATCACCCCCGTCATCCTCCTCCTCCTCCTCCATCGCATCACCCCCGTCATCCTCCTCCTCCTCCTCCATCGCATCACCCCCGTCATCCTCCTCCTCCTCCTCCATCGCATCACCCCCGTCATCCTCCTCTCCTCCTCCATCGCATCACCCCCGTCATCCTCCTCCTCCATCGCATCACCCCCGTCCTCCTCCTCCTCCATCGCATCACCCCCGTCCTCCTCCTCCTCCATCGCATCACCCCCGTCCTCCTCCCCGTCCTCCTCCTCCTCCATCGCATCACCCCCGTCCTCCTCCCCGTCCTCCTCCTCCTCCATCGCATCACCCCGTCATCCTCCCCGTCCTCCTCCTCCTCCATCGCATCACCCCCGTCATCCTCCCCGTCCTCCTCCTCCTCCATCGCATCACCCCCGTCATCCTCCTCCTCCATCGCATCACCCCCGTCCTCCTCCTCCTCCATCGCATCACCCCCCGTCCTCCTCCTCCTCCATCGCATCACCCCGTCCTCCTCCTCCTCCCATCGCATCACCCCCGTCATCCTCCCCGTCCTCCTCCTCCATCGCATCTCCATCGCATCACCCCCGTCATCCTCCCCGTCCTCCTCCTCCTCCATCTCATCACCCCCGTCATCCTCCCCGTCCTCCTCCTCCTCCATCGCATCACCCCCGTCATCCTCCCCGTCCTCCTCCTCCTCCATCGCATCACCCCCGTCATCCTCCTCCTCCTCCTCCATCGCATCACCCCCGTCATCCTCCTCCTCCTCCATCGCATCACCCCCGTCGTCATCCTCCTCCTCCTCCTCCTCCATCGCATCACCCCCGTCATCCTCCTCCTCCTCCTCCATCGCATCACCCCCGTCATCCTCCTCCTCCTCCTCCATCGCATCACCCCCGTCATCCTCCTCCTCCTCCATCGCATCACCCCCGTCCTCCCTCCTCCTCCATCGCATCACCCCCGTCCTCCTCCTCCTCCATCGCATCACCCCCTGTCCTCCTCCTCCTCCATCGCATCACCCC
>NC_092413.1:1290000-1489181 GCF_040894005.1 Engystomops pustulosus
GCCCCCAATAACACATAGTCACAGGCCCCCAATAACATATTCACAGGCCCCCAATAACACAGTCACAGGCCCCCAATAACACAGTCACAGGCCCCCAATAACACTCAGTCACAGGCCCCCAATAACACATAGTCACAGGCCCCCAATAACACATAGTCACAGGCCCCCAATAACACATAGTCACAGGCCCCCAATAACACATAGCCAAAGGCCCCCAATAACACAGTCACAGGCCCCCAATAACACATAGTCACAGGCCCCCAATAACACATAGCCACAGGCCCCCAATAACACAGTCACAGGGCCCCCAATAACACATAGTCACAGGCCCCCAATAACACATAGTCACAGGCCCCCAATAACACAGAGTCACAGGCCCCCAATAACACAGAGTCACAGGCCCCCAATAACACAGAGCCACAGGCCCCCAATAACACAGAGCCACAGGCCCCCAATAACACAGAGTCACAGAACCCCAATAACACAGAGTCACAGGCCCCCAATAACACAGAGTCACAGGCCCCCAATAACACATAGTCACAGGCCCCCAATAACACATAGTCACAGGCCCCCAATAACACATAGTCACAGGCCCCCAATAACACAGTCACAGGGCCCCCCAATAACACATAGTCACAGGCCCCCAATAACACAATCACAGACCCCCAATAACACATAGTCACAGGCCCCCAATAACACAGTCACAGGACCCCAATAACACAGAGTCACAGGCCCCCAATAACACAATCACAGACCCCCAATAACACAGTCACAGGACCCCAATAACACAATCACAGACCCCCAATAACACATAGTCACAGTCCCCCAATAACACATAGTCACAGGCCCCCAATAACACATAGTCACAGGCCCCCCAATAACACATAGTCACAGGACCCCAATAACACAATCACAGGCCCCCAATAACACAGTCACAGGCCCCCAATAACACATAGTCACAGGCCCCCAATAACACAGTCTCAGGCCCCCAATAACACATAATCCCAGGCCCCCAATAACACATAATCCTAGGCCCCCAATAACACATAGTCACAGGCCCCCAATAACACAGTCACAGGCCCCCAATAACACAGTCACAGGACCCCAATAACACATAGTCACAGGCACCCAATAACACAGAGTTTCAGGCCCCCAATAACACATAGTCACAGGCCCCCAATAACACATAGTCACAGGCCCCCAATAACACATAATCACAGGCCCCCAATAACACATAGTCACAGGCCCCCAATAACACAGAGTCACAGGCCCCCAATAACACAGAGTCACAGGCCCCCAATAACACACAGTCACAGGCCCCCAATAACACATAGTCACAGGCCCCCAATAACACAGTCACAGGCCCCCAATAACACAGAGTCACAGGCCCCCAATAACACATAGTCACAGGCCCCCAATAACACATAGTCACAGGCCCCCAATAACACATAGTCACAGGCCCCCAATAACACATAGTCACAGGCCCCCAATAACACAGTGTCACAGGCCCCCAATAACACAAAGTCACAGGCCCCCAATAACACATAGTCACAGGCCCCCAATAACACAGAGTCACAGGCCCCCAATAACACAGTCACAGGCCCCCAATAACACACAGTCACAGGCCCCCAATAACACAGAGTCACAGGCCCCCAATAACACATAGTCACAGGCCCCCAATAACACAGTGTCACAGGCCCCCAATAACACACAGTCACAGGCCCCCAATAACACAGTCACAGGCCCCCAATAACACAGAGTCACAGGCCCCCAATAACACATAGTCACAGGCCCCCAATAACACATAGTCACAGGCCCCCAATAACACATAGTCACAGGCCCCCAATAACACAGTCACAGGCCCCCAATAACACATAGTCACAGGCCCCCAATAACACATAGCCACAGGCCCCCAATAACACATAGTCACAGGCCCCCAATAACACATAGTCACAGGCCCCCAATAACACATAGCCACAGGCCCCCAATAACACAGTCACAGGGCCCCCTAATAACACATAGTCACAGGCCCCCAATAACACATAGTCACAGGCCCCCAATAACACATAGTCACAGGCCCCCAATAACACATAGTCACAGGCCCCCAATAACACAGAGTCACAGGCCCCCAATAACACATAGTCACAGGCCCCCAATAACACAGAGTCACAGGCCCCCAATAACACAGAGTCACAGGCCCCCAATAACACATAGTCACAGGCCCCCAATAACACAGAGTCACAGGCCCCCAATAACACAGAGTCACAGGCCCCCAATAACACAGAGTCACAGGCCCCCAATAACACAGAGTCACAGAACCCCAATAACACAGTCACAGGACCCCAATAACACATAGTCACAGGACCCCAATAACACATAATCCCAGGCCCCCAATAACACATAGTCACAGGCCCCTAATAACACAGTCACAGGCCCCCAATAACACAATCACAGACCCCCAATAACACAGTCACAGGACCCCAATAACACAGTCACAGAACCCCAATAACACAATCACAGACCCCCAATAACACATAGTCACAGGCCCCCAATAACACATAGTCACAGACCCCCAATAACACATAATCCCAGGCCCCCAATAACACATAGTCACAGGACCCCAATAACACAATCACAGGCCCCCAATAACACAGTCACAGGCCCCCAATAACACATAGTCACAGGCCCCCAATAACACAGTCTCAGGCCCCCAATAACACATAATCCCAGGCCCCCAATAACACATAATCCTAGGCCCCCAATAACACATAGTCACAGGCCCCCAATAACACAGTCACAGGCCCCCAATAACACAGAGTCACAGGCCCCCAATAACACATAGTCACAGGCCCCCAATAACACATAGTCACAGGCCCCCAATAACACATAGTCACAGGCCCCCAATAACACATAGTCACAGGCCCCCAATAACACATAGTCACAGGCCCCCAATAACACAGTCACAGGGCCCCCCAATAACACATAGTCACAGGCCCCCAATAACAAAATCACAGGGCCCCCCAATAACACATAGTCACAGGCCCCCAATAACACATAGCCACAGGCCCCCAATAACACAGTCACAGGACCCCAATAACACAGAGTCACAGGCCCCCAATAACACAGAGTCACAGGCCCCCAATAACACAGTCACAGGCCCCCAATAACACAGAGTCACAGGCCCCCAATAACACATAGTCACAGGCCCCCAATAACACAATCACAGACCCCCAATAACACAGTCACAGGACCCCAATAACACAGTCACAGGACCCCAATAACACAATCACAGGCCCCCAATAACACAGTCACAGGCCCCCAATAACACATAGTCACAGGCCCCCAATAACACATAGTCACAGGCCCCCAATAACACAGTCACAGGACCCCAATAACACAATCACAGGCCCCCAATAACACAGTCACAGGCACCCAATAGCACAGAGTCACAGGCCCCCAATAACACAGTCACAGGACCCCAATAACACAATCACAGGCCCCCAATAACACAGAGTCACAGGCCCCCAATAACACACAGTCACAGGCCCCCAATAACACAGAGTCACAGAACCCCAATAACACAGTCACAGGACCCCAATAACACATAGTCACAGGACCCCAATAACACATAATCCCAGGCCCCCAATAACACATAGTCACAGGCCCCTAATAACACAGTCACAGGCCCCCAATAACACAATCACAGACCCCCAATAACACAGTCACAGGACCCCAATAACACAGTCACAGAACCCCAATAACACAATCACAGACCCCCAATAACACATAGTCACAGGCCCCCAATAACACATAGTCACAGACCCCCAATAACACATAATCCCAGGCCCCCAATAACACATAGTCACAGGACCCCAATAACACAATCACAGGCCCCCAATAACACAGTCACAGGCCCCCAATAACACATAGTCACAGGCCCCCAATAACACAGTCTCAGGCCCCCAATAACACATAATCCCAGGCCCCCAATAACACATAATCCTAGGCCCCCAATAACACATAGTCACAGGCCCCCAATAACACAGTCACAGGCGCCCAATAACACAGTCACAGGCCCCCAATAACACAGAGTCACAGGCCCCCAATAACACATAGTCACAGGCCCCCAATAACACATAGTCACAGGCCCCCAATAACACATAGTCACAGGCCCCCAATAACACATAGTCACAGGCCCCCAATAACACATAGTCACAGGCCCCCAATAACACAGTCACAGGGCCCCCCAATAACACATAGTCACAGGCCCCCAATAACAAAATCACAGGGCCCCCCAATAACACATAGTCACAGGCCCCCAATAACACATAGCCACAGGCCCCCAATAACACAGTCACAGGACCCCAATAACACAGAGTCACAGGCCCCCAATAACACAGAGTCACAGGCCCCCAATAACACAGTCACAGGCCCCCAATAACACAGAGTCACAGGCCCCCAATAACACATAGTCACAGGCCCCCAATAACACAATCACAGACCCCCAATAACACAGTCACAGGACCCCAATAACACAGTCACAGGACCCCAATAACACAATCACAGGCCCCCAATAACACAGTCACAGGCCCCCAATAACACATAGTCACAGGCCCCCAATAACACATAGTCACAGGCCCCCAATAACACAGTCACAGGACCCCAATAACACAATCACAGGCCCCCAATAACACAGTCACAGGCACCCAATAGCACAGAGTCACAGGCCCCCAATAACACAGTCACAGGACCCCAATAACACAATCACAGGCCCCCAATAACACAGAGTCACAGGCCCCCAATAACACACAGTCACAGGCCCCCAATAACACAGTCACAGGCCCCCAATAACACAGTCACAGGCACCCAATAACACATAGTCACAGGCCCCCAATAACACATAGTCACAGGCCCCCAATAACACACAGTCACAGGCCCCCAATAACACAGAGTCACAGGCCCCCAATAACACAGTCACAGGCCCCCAATAACACATAGTCACAGGCCCCCAATAACACACAGTCACAGGCCCCCAATAACACACAGTCACAGGCCCACAATAACACAGTCACAGGCCCCCAATAACACATAGTCACAGGCCCCCAATAACACATAGTCACAGGCCCCCAATAACACATAGTCACAGGCCCCCAATAACACACAGTTACAGGCCCCCAATAACACAGTGTCACAGGCCCCCAATAACACACAGTCACAGGCCCCCAATAACACAGTCACAGGCCCCCAATAACACAGTGTCACAGGCCCCCAATAACACAAAGTCACAGGCCCCCAATAACACACAGTCACAGGCCCCCAATAACACAGAGTCACAGGCCCCCAATAACACATTGTCACAGGCCCCCAATAACACATAGTCACAGGCCCCCAATAACACATAGTCACAGGCCCCCAATAACACATAGTCACAGGCCCCCAATAACACAGTCACAGGCGCCCAATAACACATAGTCACAGGCCCCCAATAACACATAGTCACAGGCCCCAAATAACACATAGTCACAGGCCCCCAATAACACATAGTCACAGGCCCCCAATAACACAGTGTCACAGGCCCCCAATAACACAGTGTCACAGGCCCCCAATAACACAGTCACAGGCCCCCAATAACACATAGTCACAGGCCCCCAATAACATATTCACAGGCCCCCAATAACACAGTCACAGGCCCCCAATAACACACAGTCACAGGCCCCCAATAACACATAGTCACAGGCCCCCAATAACACATAGTCACAGGCCCCCAATAACACATAGCCAAAGGCCCCCAATAACACATAGTCACAGGCCCCCAATAACACATAGCCACAGGCCCCCAATAACACAGTCACAGGGCCCCCTAATAACACATAGTCACAGGCCCCCAATAACACATAGTCACAGGCCCCCAATAACACATAGTCACAGGCCCCCAATAACACAGAGTCACAGGCCCCCAATAACACAGAGTCACAGGCCCCCAATAGACAGTCACAGGCCCCCAATAACACAGAGTCACAGGCCCCCAATAACACACAGTCACAGGCACCCAATAACACAGAGTCACAGGCCCCCAATAACACATAGTCACAGGCCCCCAATAACACATAGTCACAGGCCCCCAATAACACATAGTCACAGGCCCCCAATAACACACAGTCACAGGCCCCCAATAACACATAGTCACAGGCCCCCAATAACACAGTCACAGGCCCCCAATAACACATAGTCACAGGCCCCCAATAACACATAGTCACAGGCCCCCAATAACACAGTCACAGGCCCCCAATAACACACAGTCACAGGCCCCCAATAACACACAGTCACAGGCCCCCAATAACACAGTCACAGGCCCCCAATAACACACAGTCACAGGCCCCCAATAACACATAGTCACAGGCCCCCAATAACACATAGTCACAGGCCCCCAATAACACATAGTCACAGGCCCCCAATAACACATAGTCACAGGCCCCCAATAACACACAGTTACAGGCCCCCAATAACACAGTGTCACAGGCCCCCAATAACACACAGTCACAGGCCCCCAATAACACAGTCACAGGCCCCCAATAACACAGAGTCACAGGCCCCCAATAACACATAGTCACAGGCCCCCAATAACACATAGTCACAGGCCCCCAATAACACATAGTCACAGGCCCCCAATAACACAGTCACAGGCGCCCAATAACACATAGTCACAGGCCCCCAATAACACATAGTCACAGGCCCCAAATAACACATAGTCACAGGCCCCCAATAACACATAGTCACAGGCCCCCAATAACACAGTGTCACAGGCCCCCAATAACACAGTGTTACAGGCCCCCAATAACACAGAGTCACAGGCCCCCAATAACACATAGTCACAGGCCCCCAATAACACATAGTCACAGGCCCCCAATAACACATAGTCACAGGCCCCCAATAACACAGTCACAGGCGCCCAATAACACATAGTCACAGACCCCCAATAACACATAGTCACAGGCCCCCAATAACACATAGTCACAGGCCCCCAATAACACATAGTCACAGGCCCCCAATAACACATAGCCAAAGGCCCCCAATAACACATAGTCACAGGCCCCCAATAACACATAGTCACAGGCCCCCAATAACACATAGTCACAGGCCCCCAATAACACATAGTCACAGGCCCCCAATAACACATAGTCACAGGCCCCCAATAACACAGTCACAGGCCCCCAATAACACATAGTCACAGGCCCCCAATAACACATAGCCACAGGCCCCCAATAACACAGTCACAGGGCCCCCTAATAACACATAGTCACAGGCCCCCAATAACACATAGTCACAGGCCCCCAATAACACAGAGTCACAGGCCCCCAATAACACAGAGTCACAGGCCCCCAATAACACAGAGCCACAGGCCCCCAATGACACAGAGTCACAGAACCCCAATAACACAGAGTCACAGGCCCCCAATAACACAGAGTCACAGGCCCCCAATAACACAGAGTCACAGGCCCCCAATAACACAGAGTCACAGGCCCCCAATAGACAGTCACAGGCCCCCAATAACACAGAGTCACAGGCCCCCAATAACACACAGTCACAGGCCCCCAATAACACACAGTCACAGGCCCCCAATAACACACAGTCACAGGCCCCCAATAACACAGTCACAGGCCCCCAATAACACAAAGTCACAGGCCCCCAATAACACAGAGTCACAGGCCCCCAATAACACAGAGTCACAGGCCCCCAATAACACATAGTCACAGGCCCCCAATAACACAGAGTCACAGGCCCCCAATAACACAGAGTCACAGGCCCCCAATAACACAGAGTCACAGGCCCCCAATAGACAGTCACAGGCCCCCAATAACACAGAGTCACAGGCCCCCAATAACACACAGTCACAGGCACCCAATAACACAGAGTCACAGGCCCCCAATAACACATAGTCACAGGCCCCCAATAACACATAGTCACAGGCCCCCAATAACACATAGTCACAGGCCCCCAATAACACACAGTCACAGGCCCCCAATAACACAGAGTCACAGGCCCCCAATAACACATAGTCACAGGCCCCCAATAACACATAGTCACAGGCCCCCAATAACACAGTCACAGGCCCCCAATAACACATAGTCACAGGCCCCCAATAACACATAGTCACAGGCCCCCAATAACACAGTCACAGGCCCCCAATAACACACAGTCACAGGCCCCCAATAACACACAGTCACAGGCCCCCAATAACACAGTCACAGGCCCCCAATAACACAGAGTCACAGGCCCCCAATAACACATAGTCACAGGCCCCCAATAACACATAGTCACAGGCCCCCAATAACACATAGTCACAGGCCCCCAATAACACACAGTTACAGGCCCCCAATAACACACAGTTACAGGCCCCCAATAACACAGTGTCACAGGCCCCCAATAGCACACAGTCACAGGCCCCCAATAACACAGTCACAGGCCCCCAATAACACAGAGTCACAGGCCCCCAATAACACATAGTCACAGGCCCCCAATAACACATAGTCACAGGCCCCCAATAACACATAGTCACAGGCCCCCAATAACACAGTCACAGGCGCCCAATAACACATAGTCACAGGCCCCCAATAACACATAGTCACAGGCCCCAAATAACACATAGTCACAGGCCCCCAATAACACATAGTCACAGGCCCCCAATAACACAGTGTCACAGGCCCCCAATAACACAGTGTTACAGGCCCCCAATAACACAGTGTCACAGGCCCCCAATAACACAGTCACAGGCCCCCAATAACACATAGTCACAGGCCCCCAATAACATATTCACAGGCCCCCAATAACACAGTCACAGGCCCCCAATAACACAGTCACAGGCCCCCAATAACACTCAGTCACAGGCCCCCAATAACACATAGTCACAGGCCCCCAATAACACATAGTCACAGGCCCCCAATAACACATAGTCACAGGCCCCCAATAACACATAGCCAAAGGCCCCCAATAACACAGTCACAGGCCCCCAATAACACAGAGCCACAGGCCCCCAATAACACAGAGCCACAGGCCCCCAATAACACAGAGTCACAGAACCCCAATAACACAGAGTCACAGGCCCCCAATAACACAGAGTCACAGGCCCCCAATAACACATAGTCACAGGCCCCCAATAACACATAGTCACAGGCCCCCAATAACACATAGTCACAGGCCCCCAATAACACAGTCACAGGGCCCCCCAATAACACATAGTCACAGGCCCCCAATAACACATAGTCACAGGACCCCAATAACACAGAGTCACAGGCCCCCAATAACACAATCACAGACCCCCAATAACACAGTCACAGGACCCCAATAACACAATCACAGACCCCCAATAACACATAGTCACAGTCCCCCAATAACACATAGTCACAGGCCCCCAATAACACATAGTCACAGGCCCCCCAATAACACATAGTCACAGGACCCCAATAACACAATCACAGGCCCCCAATAACACAGTCACAGGCCCCCAATAACACATAGTCACAGGCCCCCAATAACACAGTCTCAGGCCCCCAATAACACATAATCCCAGGCCCCCAATAACACATAATCCTAGGCCCCCAATAACACATAGTCACAGGCCCCCAATAACACAGTCACAGGCCCCCAATAACACATAGTCACAGGCACCCAATAACACAGAGTTTCAGGCCCCCAATAACACATAGTCACAGGCCCCCAATAACACATAGTCACAGGCCCCCAATAACACATAATCACAGGCCCCCAATAACACATAGTCACAGGCCCCCAATAACACAGAGTCACAGGCCCCCAATAACACAGAGTCACAGGCCCCCAATAACACACAGTCACAGGCCCCCAATAACACATAGTCACAGGCCCCCAATAACACAGTCACAGGCCCCCAATAACACAGAGTCACAGGCCCCCAATAACACATAGTCACAGGCCCCCAATAACACATAGTCACAGGCCCTCAATAACACATAGTCACAGGCCCCCAATAACACATAGTCACAGGCCCCCAATAACACAGTGTCACAGGCCCCCAATAACACAAAGTCACAGGCCCCCAATAACACATAGTCACAGGCCCCCAATAACACAGAGTCACAGGCCCCCAATAACACAGTCACAGGCCCCCAATAACACACAGTCACAGGCCCCCAATAACACAGAGTCACAGGCCCCCAATAACACATAGTCACAGGCCCCCAATAACACAGTGTCACAGGCCCCCAATAACACACAGTCACAGGCCCCCAATAACACAGTCACAGGCCCCCAATAACACAGAGTCACAGGCCCCCAATAACACATAGTCACAGGCCCCCAATAACACATAGTCACAGGCCCTCAATAACACATAGTCACAGGCCCCCAATAACACAGTCACAGGCCCCCAATAACACATAGTCACAGGCCCCCAATAACACATAGCCACAGGCCCCCAATAACACATAGTCACAGGCCCCCAATAACACATAGTCACAGGCCCCCAATAACACATAGCCACAGGCCCCCAATAACACAGTCACAGGGCCCCCTAATAACACATAGTCACAGGCCCCCAATAACACATAGTCACAGGCCCCCAATAACACATAGTCACAGGCCCCCAATAACACAGAGTCACAGGCCCCCAATAACACAGAGTCACAGGCCCCCAATAACACATAGTCACAGGCCCCCAATAACACAGAGTCACAGGCCCCCAATAACACAGAGTCACAGGCCCCCAATAACACAGAGTCACAGGCCCCCAATAACACAGAGTCACAGGCCCCCAATAACACAGAGTCACAGAACCCCAATAACACAGTCACAGGACCCCAATAACACATAGTCACAGGACCCCAATAACACATAATCCCAGGCCCCCAATAACACATAGTCACAGGCCCCTAATAACACAGTCACAGGCCCCCAATAACACAATCACAGACCCCCAATAACACAGTCACAGGACCCCAATAACACAGTCACAGAACCCCAATAACACAATCACAGACCCCCAATAACACATAGTCACAGGCCCCCAATAACACATAGTCACAGACCCCCAATAACACATAATCCCAGGCCCCCAATAACACATAGTCACAGGCCCCCAATAACACAATCACAGACCCCCAATAACACAGTCACAGGACTCCAATAACACAGTCACAGGCCCCCAATAACACAATCACAGGCCCCCAGTAACACATAGTCACAGGCCCCCAATAACACATAGTCACAGGCCCCCAATAACACAATCACAGACCCCCAATAACACATAGTCACAGGCCCCCAATAACACATAGTCACAGGCCCCCAATAACACATAGTCACAGGCCCCCAATAACACATAGTCACAGGCCCCCAATAACACATAGTCACAGGCCCCCAATAACACACAGTCACAGGCCCCCAATAACACATAGTCACAGGCCCCCAATAACACATAATCCCAGGCCCCCAATAACACATAGTCACAGGCCCCCAATAACACTAAGTCACAGGCCCCCAATAACACACAGTCACAGGCCCCCAATAACACATAGTCACAGGCCCCCAATAACACAGTCACAGGACCCCAATAACACAATCACAGACCCCCAATAACACATAGTCACAGGCCCCCAATAACACAATCACAGACCCCCAATAACACAGTCACAGGACCCCAATAACACAATCACAGACCCCAAATAACACAGAGTCACAGGCCCCCAATAACACATAGTCACAGGCCCCCAATAACACAATCACAGACCCCAAATAACACAGAGTCACAGGCCCCAAATAACACATAATCCCAGGCCCCCAATAACACATAGTCACAGGCCCCCAATAACACAGTCACAGGACCCCAATAACACATAGTCACAGGCCCCCAATAACACATAGTCACAGGCCCCCAATAACACATAGTCACAGGCCCCCAATAACACAGTGTCACAGGCCCCCAATAACACAGTGTCACAGGCCCCCAATAACACATAATCCCAGGCCCCCAATAACACAGAGTCACAGGCCCCCAATAACACAGTCACAGGCCCCCAATAACACATAGTCACAGGCCCCCAATAACACATAGTCACAGGCCCCCAATAACACAGTCACAGGCCCCCAATAACACATAGTCACAGGCCCCCAATAACACAGAGTCACAGGCCCCCAATAGACAGAGTCACAGGCCCCCAATAACACAGAGTCACAGGCCCCCAATAGACAGAGTCACAGGCCCCCAATAACACATAGTCACAGGACCCCAATAACACATAGTCACAGGCCCCCAATAACACATAGTCACAGGCCCCCAATAGACAGAGTCACAGGCCCCCAATAACACAGAGTCACAGGCCCCCAATAGACAGAGTCACAGGCCCCCAATAACACATAGTCACAGGACCCCAATAACACATAGTCACAGGCCCCCAATAACACATAGTCACAGGCCCCCAATAACACATAGTCACAGGCCCCCAATAACACAATCACAGACCCCCAATAACACATAATCCCAGGCCCCCAATAACACATAGTCACAGGCCCCCAATAACACATAGTCACAGGCCCCCAATAACACAGTCACAGGCCCCCAATAACACATAGTCACAGGCCCCCAATAACACATAGTCACAGGCCCCCAATAACACATAGTCACAGGCCCCCAATAACACATAGTCACAGGCCCCCAATAACACAGTCACAGGCCCCCAATAACACAGAGTCACAGGCCCCCAATAACACAGAGTCACAGGCCCCCAATAACACATAGTCACAGGCCCCCAATAACACAGTCACAGGGCCCCCCAATAACACATAGTCACAGGCCCCCAATAACACATAGCCACAGGCCCCCAATAACACATAGCCACAGGCCCCCAATAACAAAGTCACAGGGCCCCCCAATAACACATAGTCACAGGCCCCCAATAACACATAGTCACAGGCCCCCAATAACACATAGTCACAGTCCCCCAATAACACATAGCCACAGGCCCCCAATAACACATAGTCACAGGCCCCCAATAACACATAGTCACAGGCCCCCAATAACACATAGCCACAGGCCCCCAATAACACAGTCACAGGGCCCCCCAATAACACATAGTCACAGGCCCCCAATAACACATAGTCACAGGCCCCCAATAACACATAGTCACAGGCCCCCAATAACACAGTCACAGGCCCCCAATAACACAGAGTCACAGGCCCCCAATAACACAGAGTCACAGGCCCCCAATAACACATAGTCACAGGCCCCCAATAACACATAGTCACAGGCCCCCAATAACACATAGTCACAGGCCCCCAATAACACATAGTCACAGGCCCCCAATAACACATAGTCACAGGCCCCCAATAACACAGTCACAGGGCCCCCCAATAACACATAGTCACAGGCCCCCAATAACAAAATCACAGGGCCCCCCAATAACACATAGTCACAGGCCCCCAATAACACATAGCCACAGGCCCCCAATAACACAGTCACAGGACCCCAATAACACAGAGTCACAGGCCCCCAATAACACAGAGTCACAGGCCCCCAATAACACAGTCACAGGCCCCCAATAACACAGAGTCACAGGCCCCCAATAACACATAGTCACAGGCCCCCAATAACACAATCACAGACCCCCAATAACACAGTCACAGGACCCCAATAACACAGTCACAGGACCCCAATAACACAATCACAGGCCCCCAATAACACAGTCACAGGCCCCCAATAACACATAGTCACAGGCCCCCAATAACACATAGTCACAGGCCCCCAATAACACAGTCACAGGACCCCAATAACACAATCACAGGCCCCCAATAACACAGTCACAGGCACCCAATAGCACAGAGTCACAGGCCCCCAATAACACAGTCACAGGACCCCAATAACACAATCACAGGCCCCCAATAACACAGAGTCACAGGCCCCCAATAACACACAGTCACAGGCCCCCAATAACACAGTCACAGGCCCCCAATAACACAGTCACAGGCACCCAATAACACATAGTCACAGGCCCCCAATAACACATAGTCACAGGCCCCCAATAACACACAGTCACAGGCCCCCAATAACACAGAGTCACAGGCCCCCAATAACACATAGTCACAGGCCCCCAATAACACATAGCCACAGGCCCCCAATAACACAGTCACAGGGCCCCCTAATAACACATAGTCACAGGCCCCCAATAACACATAGTCACAGGCCCCCAATAACACATAGTCACAGGCCCCCAATAACACAGAGTCACAGGCCCCCAATAACACAGAGTCACAGGCCCCCAATAACACATAGTCACAGGCCCCCAATAACACAGAGTCACAGGCCCCCAATAACACATAGTCACAGGCCCCCAATAACACATAGTCACAGGCCCCCAATAACACATAGTCACAGGCCCCCAATAACACAGTCACAGGGCCCCCCAATAACACAGTCACAGGCCCCCAATAACACAGAGTCACAGGCCCCCAATAACACAGAGTCACAGGCCCCCAATAACACAGAGTCACAGAACCCCAATAACACAGTCACAGGACCCCAATAACACATAGTCACAGGACCCCAATAACACATAATCCCAGGCCCCCAATAACACATAGTCACAGGCCCCTAATAACACAGTCACAGGCCCCCAATAACACAATCACAGACCCCCAATAACACAGTCACAGGACCCCAATAACACAGTCACAGAACCCCAATAACACAATCACAGACCCCCAATAACACATAGTCACAGGCCCCCAATAACACATAGTCACAGACCCCCAATAACACATAATCCCAGGCCCCCAATAACACATAGTCACAGGCCCCCAATAACACAATCACAGACCCCCAATAACACAGTCACAGGACCCCAATAACACAGTCACAGGCCCCCAATAACACAATCACAGGCCCCCAGTAACACATAGTCACAGGCCCCCAATAACACATAGTCACAGGCCCCCAATAACACAATCACAGACCCCCAATAACACATAGTCACAGGCCCCCAATAACACATAGTCACAGGCCCCCAATAACACATAGTCACAGGCCCCCAATAACACATAGTCACAGGCCCCCAATAACACATAGTCACAGGCCCCCAATAACACACAGTCACAGGCCCCCAATAACACATAGTCACAGGCCCCCAATAACACATAATCCCAGGCCCCCAATAACACATAGTCACAGGCCCCCAATAACACTAAGTCACAGGCCCCCAATAACACACAGTCACAGGCCCCCAATAACACATAGTCACAGGCCCCCAATAACACAGTCACAGGACCCCAATAACACAATCACAGACCCCCAATAACACATAGTCACAGGCCCCCAATAACACAATCACAGTCCCCCAATAACACAGTCACAGGACCCCAATAACACAGTCACAGAACCCCAATAACACAATCACAGACCCCAAATAACACAGAGTCACAGGCCCCCAATAACACATAGTCACAGGCCCCCAATAACACAATCACAGACCCCAAATAACACAGAGTCACAGGCCCCAAATAACACATAATCCCAGGCCCCCAATAACACATAGTCACAGGCCCCCAATAACACAGTCACAGGACCCCAATAACACATAGTCACAGGCCCCCAATAACACATAGTCACAGGCCCCCAATAACACAGAGTCACAGGCCCCCAATAACACAGAGTCACAGGCCCCCAATAACACATAGTCACAGGCCCCCAATAACACATAGTCACAGGCCCCCAATAACACAGTCACAGGCCCCCAATAACACAGAGTCACAGGCCCCCAATAACACAGAGTCACAGGCCCCCAATAACACATAGTCACAGGCCCCCAATAACACATAGTCACAGGCCCCCAATAACACATAGTCACAGGCCCCCAATAACACAGTGTCACAGGCCCCCAATAACACAGTGTCACAGGCCCCCAATAACACATAATCCCAGGCCCCCAATAACACAGAGTCACAGGCCCCCAATAACACAGTCACAGGCCCCCAATAACACATAGTCACAGGCCCCCAATAACACATAGTCACAGGCCCCCAATAACACAGTCACAGGCCCCCAATAACACATAGTCACAGGCCCCCAATAACACAGAGTCACAGGCCCCCAATAGACAGAGTCACAGGCCCCCAATAACACAGAGTCACAGGCCCCCAATAGACAGAGTCACAGGCCCCCAATAACACATAGTCACAGGACCCCAATAACACATAGTCACAGGCCCCCAATAACACATAGTCACAGGCCCCCAATAGACAGAGTCACAGGCCCCCAATAACACAGAGTCACAGGCCCCCAATAGACAGAGTCACAGGCCCCCAATAACACATAGTCACAGGACCCCAATAACACATAGTCACAGGCCCCCAATAACACATAGTCACAGGCCCCCAATAACACATAGTCACAGGCCCCCAATAACACAATCACAGACCCCCAATAACACATAATCCCAGGCCCCCAATAACACATAGTCACAGGCCCCCAATAACACATAGTCACAGGCCCCCAATAACACAGTCACAGGCCCCCAATAACACATAGTCACAGGCCCCCAATAACACATAGTCACAGGCCCCCAATAACACATAGTCACAGGCCCCCAATAACACATAGCCACAGGCCCCCAATAACACAGTCACAGGGCCCCCCAATAACACATAGTCACAGGCCCCCAATAACACATAGCCACAGGCCCCCAATAACACATAGCCACAGGCCCCCAATAACACAGTCACAGGGCCCCCCAATAACACATAGTCACAGGCCCCCAATAACACATAGTCACAGGCCCCCAATAACACATAGTCACAGTCCCCCAATAACACATAGCCACAGGCCCCCAATAACACATAGTCACAGGCCCCCAATAACACATAGTCACAGGCCCCCAATAACACATAGCCACAGGCCCCCAATAACACAGTCACAGGGCCCCCCAATAACACATAGTCACAGGCCCCCAATAACACATAGTCACAGGCCCCCAATAACACATAGTCACAGGCCCCCAATAACACAGTCACAGGCCCCCAATAACACAGAGTCACAGGCCCCCAATAACACATAGTCACAGGCCCCCAATAACACATAGTCACAGGCCCCCAATAACACATAGTCACAGGCCCCCAATAACACAGTCACAGGGCCCCCCAATAACACATAGTCACAGGCCCCCAATAACAAAATCACAGGACCCCAATAACACAGTCACAGGGCCCCCCAATAACACATAGTCACAGGCCCCCAATAACACATAGCCACAGGCCCCCAATAACACAGTCACAGGACCCCAATAACACAGAGTCACAGGCCCCCAATAACACAGAGTCACAGGCCCCCAATAACACAGTCACAGGCCCCCAATAACACAGAGTCACAGGCCCCCAATAACACATAGTCACAGGCCCCCAATAACACAATCACAGACCCCCAATAACACAGTCACAGGACCCCAATAACACAGTCACAGGACCCCAATAACACAATCACAGGCCCCCAATAACACAGTCACAGGCCCCCAATAACACATAGTCACAGGCCCCCAATAACACATAGTCACAGGCCCCCAATAACACAGTCACAGGCCCCCAATAACACAGTCACAGGACCCCAATAACACAATCACAGGCCCCCAATAACACAGTCACAGGCACCCAATAGCACAGAGTCACAGGCCCCCAATAACACAGTCACAGGACCCCAATAACACAATCACAGGCCCCCAATAACACAGAGTCACAGGCCCCCAATAACACACAGTCACAGGCCCCCAATAACACAGTCACAGGCCCCCAATAACACAGTCACAGGCACCCAATAACACATAGTCACAGGCCCCCAATAACACATAGTCACAGGCCCCCAATAACACACAGTCACAGGCCCCCAATAACACAGAGTCACAGGCCCCCAATAACACAGTCACAGGCCCCCAATAACACATAGTCACAGGCCCCCAATAACACATAGTCACAGGCCCCCAATAACACAGTCACAGGCCCCCAATAACACACAGTCACAGGCCCACAATAACACACAGTCACAGGCCCCCAATAACACAGTCACAGGCCCCCAATAACACATAGTCACAGGCCCCCAATAACACATAGTCACAGGCCCCCAATAACACATAGTCACAGGCCCCCAATAACACACAGTTACAGGCCCCCAATAACACAGTGTCACAGGCCCCCAATAACACACAGTCACAGGCCCCCAATAACACAAAGTCACAGGCCCCCAATAACACAGTGTCACAGGCCCCCAATAACACAAAGTCACAGGCCCCCAATAACACACAGTCACAGGCCCCCAATAACACAGAGTCACAGGCCCCCAATAACACATTGTCACAGGCCCCCAATAACACATAGTCACAGGCCCCCAATAACACATAGTCACAGGCCCCCAATAACACATAGTCACAGGCCCCCAATAACACAGTCACAGGCGCCCAATAACACATAGTCACAGGCCCCCAATAACACATAGTCACAGGCCCCAAATAACACATAGTCACAGGCCCCCAATAACACATAGTCACAGGCCCCCAATAACACAGTGTCACAGGCCCCCAATAACACAGTGTCACAGGCCCCCAATAACACAGTCACAGGCCCCCAATAACACATAGTCACAGGCCCCCAATAACATATTCACAGGCCCCCAATAACACAGTCACAGGCCCCCAATAACACACAGTCACAGGCCCCCAATAACACATAGTCACAGGCCCCCAATAACACATAGTCACAGGCCCCCAATAACACATAGCCAAAGGCCCCCAATAACACATAGTCACAGGCCCCCAATAACACATAGTCACAGGCCCCCAATAACACATAGCCACAGGCCCCCAATAACACAGTCACAGGGCCCCCTAATAACACATAGTCACAGGCCCCCAATAACACATAGTCACAGGCCCCCAATAACACATAGTCACAGGCCCCCAATAACACAGAGTCACAGGCCCCCAATAACACAGAGTCACAGGCCCCCAATAACACAGAGTCACAGGCCCCCAATAGACAGTCACAGGCCCCCAATAACACAGAGTCACAGGCCCCCAATAACACACAGTCACAGGCACCCAATAACACAGAGTCACAGGCCCCCAATAACACATAGTCACAGGCCCCCAATAACACATAGTCACAGGCCCCCAATAACACATAGTCACAGGCCCCCAATAACACACAGTCACAGGCCCCCAATAACACATAGTCACAGGCCCCCAATAACACAGTCACAGGCCCCCAATAACACATAGTCACAGGCCCCCAATAACACATAGTCACAGGCCCCCAATAACACAGTCACAGGCCCCCAATAACACACAGTCACAGGCCCCCAATAACACACAGTCACAGGCCCCCAATAACACAGTCACAGGCCCCCAATAACACACAGTCACAGGCCCCCAATAACACATAGTCACAGGCCCCCAATAACACATAGTCACAGGCCCCCAATAACACATAGTCACAGGCCCCCAATAACACACAGTTACAGGCCCCCAATAACACAGTGTCACAGGCCCCCAATAACACACAGTCACAGGCCCCCAATAACACAGTCACAGGCCCCCAATAACACAGAGTCACAGGCCCCCAATAACACATAGTCACAGGCCCCCAATAACACATAGTCACAGGCCCCCAATAACACATAGTCACAGGCCCCCAATAACACAGTCACAGGCGCCCAATAACACATAGTCACAGGCCCCCAATAACACATAGTCACAGGCCCCAAATAACACATAGTCACAGGCCCCCAATAACACATAGTCACAGGCCCCCAATAACACAGTGTCACAGGCCCCCAATAACACAGTGTTACAGGCCCCCAATAACACAGTGTCACAGGCCCCCAATAACACAGTCACAGGCCCCCAATAACACATAGTCACAGGCCCCCAATAACATATTCACAGGCCCCCAATAACACAGTCACAGGCCCCCAATAACACAGTCACAGGCCCCCAATAACACTCAGTCACAGGCCCCCAATAACACATAGTCACAGGCCCCCAATAACACATAGTCACAGGCCCCCAATAACACATAGTCACAGGCCCCCAATAACACATAGCCAAAGGCCCCCAATAACACAGTCACAGGCCCCCAATAACACATAGTCACAGGCCCCCAATAACACATAGTCACAGGCCCCCTAATAACACATAGTCACAGGCCCCCAATAACACATAGTCACAGGCCCCCAATAACACAGAGTCACAGGCCCCCAATAACACAGAGTCACAGGCCCCCAATAACACAGAGCCACAGGCCCCCAATAACACAGAGTCACAGAACCCCAATTACACAGAGTCACAGGCCCCCAATAACACAGAGTCACAGGCCCCCAATAACACAGAGTCACAGGCCCCCAATAACACAGAGTCACAGGCCCCCAATAACACAGAGTCACAGGCCCCCAATAACACAGAGTCACAGGCCCCCAATAGACAGTCACAGGCCCCCAATAACACAGAGTCACAGGCCCCCAATAACACACAGTCACAGGCCCCCAATAACACACAGTCACAGGCCCCCAATAACACACAGTCACAGGCCCCCAATAACACAGTCACAGGCCCCCAATAACACAAAGTCACAGGCCCCCAATAACACAGAGTCACAGGCCCCCAATAACACAGAGTCACAGGCCCCCAATAACACATAGTCACAGGCCCCCAATAACACAGAGTCACAGGCCCCCAATAACACAGAGTCACAGGCCCCCAATAACACAGAGTCACAGGCCCCCAATAGACAGTCACAGGCCCCCAATAACACAGAGTCACAGGCCCCCAATAACACACAGTCACAGGCACCCAATAACACAGAGTCACAGGCCCCCAATAACACATAGTCACAGGCCCCCAATAACACATAGTCACAGGCCCCCAATAACACAGAGTCACAGAACCCCAATTACACAGAGTCACAGGCCCCCAATAACACAGAGTCACAGGCCCCCAATAACACAGAGTCACAGGCCCCCAATAACACAGAGTCACAGGCCCCCAATAACACAGAGTCACAGGCCCCCAATAACACAGAGTCACAGGCCCCCAATAGACAGTCACAGGCCCCCAATAACACAGAGTCACAGGCCCCCAATAACACACAGTCACAGGCCCCCAATAACACACAGTCACAGGCCCCCAATAACACACAGTCACAGGCCCCCAATAACACAGTCACAGGCCCCCAATAACACAAAGTCACAGGCCCCCAATAACACAGAGTCACAGGCCCCCAATAACACAGAGTCACAGGCCCCCAATAACACATAGTCACAGGCCCCCAATAACACAGAGTCACAGGCCCCCAATAACACAGAGTCACAGGCCCCCAATAACACAGAGTCACAGGCCCCCAATAGACAGTCACAGGCCCCCAATAACACAGAGTCACAGGCCCCCAATAACACACAGTCACAGGCACCCAATAACACAGAGTCACAGGCCCCCAATAACACATAGTCACAGGCCCCCAATAACACATAGTCACAGGCCCCCAATAACACATAGTCACAGGCCCCCAATAACACACAGTCACAGGCCCCCAATAACACAGAGTCACAGGCCCCCAATAACACATAGTCACAGGCCCCCAATAACACATAGTCACAGGCCCCCAATAACACATAGTCACAGGCCCCCAATAACACAGTCACAGGCCCCCAATAACACATAGTCACAGGCCCCCAATAACACATAGTCACAGGCCCCCAATAACACAGTCACAGGCCCCCAATAACACACAGTCACAGGCCCCCAATAACACACAGTCACAGGCCCCCAATAACACAGTCACAGGCCCCCAATAACACAGAGTCACAGGCCCCCAATAACACATAGTCACAGGCCCCCAATAACACATAGTCACAGGCCCCCAATAACACATAGTCACAGGCCCCCAATAACACACAGTTACAGGCCCCCAATAACACACAGTTACAGGCCCCCAATAACACAGTGTCACAGGCCCCCAATAACACACATTCACAGGCCCCCAATAACACAGTCACAGGCCCCCAATAACACAGAGTCACAGGCCCCCAATAACACATAGTCACAGGCCCCCAATAACACATAGTCACAGGCCCCCAATAACACATAGTCACAGGCCCCCAATAACACAGTCACAGGCGCCCAATAACACATAGTCACAGGCCCCCAATAACACATAGTCACAGGCCCCAAATAACACATAGTCACAGGCCCCCAATAACACATAGTCACAGGCCCCCAATAACAAAGTGTCACAGGCCCCCAATAACACAGTGTTACAGGCCCCCAATAACACAGTGTCACAGGCCCCCAATAACACAGTCACAGGCCCCCAATAACACATAGTCACAGGCCCCCAATAACATATTCACAGGCCCCCAATAACACAGTCACAGGCCCCCAATAACACAGTCACAGGCCCCCAATAACACTCAGTCACAGGCCCCCAATAACACATAGTCACAGGCCCCCAATAACACATAGTCACAGGCCCCCAATAACACATAGTCACAGGCCCCCAATAACACATAGCCAAAGGCCCCCAATAACACAGTCACAGGCCCCCAATAACACATAGTCACAGGCCCCCAATAACACATAGCCACAGGCCCCCAATAACACAGTCACAGGGCCCCCAATAACACATAGTCACAGGCCCCCAATAACACATAGTCACAGGCCCCCAATAACACACAGTCACAGGCCCCCAATAACACAGAGTCACAGGCCCCCAATAACACATAGTCACAGGCCCCCAATAACACATAGCCACAGGCCCCCAATAACACAGTCACAGGGCCCCCTAATAACACATAGTCACAGGCCCCCAATAACACATAGTCACAGGCCCCCAATAACACATAGTCACAGGCCCCCAATAACACAGAGTCACAGGCCCCCAATAACACAGAGTCACAGGCCCCCAATAACACATAGTCACAGGCCCCCAATAACACAGAGTCACAGGCCCCCAATAACACAGAGTCACAGGCCCCCAATAACACAGAGTCACAGGCCCCCAATAACACAGAGTCACAGGCCCCCAATAACACATAGTCACAGGCCCCCAATAACACAGAGTCACAGGCCCCCAATAACACAGAGTCACAGGCCCCCAATAACACAGAGTCACAGGCCCCCAATAACACAGAGTCACAGGCCCCCAATAACACAGAGTCACAGAACCCCAATAACACAGTCACAGGACCCCAATAACACATAGTCACAGGACCCCAATAACACATAATCCCAGGCCCCCAATAACACATAGTCACAGGCCCCTAATAACACAGTCACAGGCCCCCAATAACACAATCACAGACCCCCAATAACACAGTCACAGGACCCCAATAACACAGTCACAGAACCCCAATAACACAATCACAGACCCCCAATAACACATAGTCACAGGCCCCAAATAACACATAGTCACAGGCCCCCAATAACACATAGTCACAGGCCCCCAATAACACAGTGTCACAGGCCCCCAATAACACAGTGTTACAGGCCCCCAATAACACAGTGTCACAGGCCCCCAATAACACAGTCACAGGCCCCCAATAACACATAGTCACAGGCCCCCAATAACATATTCACAGGCCCCCAATAACACAGTCACAGGCCCCCAATAACACAGTCACAGGCCCCCAATAACACTCAGTCACAGGCCCCCAATAACACATAGTCACAGGCCCCCAATAACACATAGTCACAGGCCCCCAATAACACATAGTCACAGGCACCTAATAACACATAGTCACAGGCCCCCAATAACACATAGTCACAGGCCCCTAATAACACCTATTCACACGCCCCCCAAAAACACAGTCACAGCCCCCCCCCAATAACACATAGTCACAGAGCCCCAATAACACATAGTCACAGGCCCCCCAAGAAAACAGTCACAGGCCCCCCCAATAACACACAGTCACAGGCCCCCAATAACACACAGTCACAGGCCCCCAATAACACACAGTCACAGGCCCCCAATAACACAGTCACAGGCCCCCAATAACACAAAGTCACAGGCCCCCAATAACACATAGTCACAGGCCCCCAATAACACATAGTCACAGGCCCCCAATAACACAGTCACAGGCCCCCAATAACACAAAGTCACAGGCCCCCAATAACACATAGTCACAGGCCCCCAATAACACATAGTCACAGGCCCCCAATAACACAGTCACAGGCCCCCAATAACACAAAGTCACAGGCCCCCAATAACACATAGTCACAGGCCCCCAATAACACATAGTCACAGGCCCCCAATAACACATAGTCACAGGCACCTAATAACACATAGTCACAGGCCCCCAATAACACATAGTCACAGGCCCCTAATAACACCTATTCACACGCCCCCCAAAAACACAGTCACAGCCCCCCCCCAATAACACATAGTCACAGATCCCCAATAACACATAGTCACAGGCCCCCCAAGAAAACAGTCACAGGCCCCCCCAATAATACATAGTCACAGGGCCCTCGCAGTAGTCCATAGTCACAGGGCCCCCAATAACACATAGTCATAGGGCCCTCACAGTAGCTTTCTATGCTGGTGTCTGCAGGAAGATACAGGGCACTGATATTGTACAGGGTGCTGTGTGAGCACTGTGATTTTATTGGTTATTGTGATGCTACTGTTGCTATATTGGCTACAGTCTGGTCTTGGTGACACATTGGCTACTGTGGTTGCAATTTACTGTATTGGCTAGTGCGGAGTCACTGTTACTATATTCCCTATAGTCAGGCCCCTGAGACTATACTGGCTACTGCGAAGTCACTGTTGCTATATTCACTACAGTCAGGCCCCTGAGACTATACTGGCTACTGTGGAAGCATTGTTACAATATTTCCTACAGTCAGGCCCCTGAGACTATACTGGCTACTGCGGAGTCACTGTTACTATATTCACTACAGTCAGGCCGCTGAGACTATATTGGCTACTGTGGAAGCATTGTTACAATATTTCCTACAGTTAGGCCCCTGAGACTATATTGGCTACTGTGGAGGCACTGTTACTATATTTCCTACAGTTAGGCCCCTGAGACTATACTGGCTACTGTGGAGGCACTGTTACTATATTTCCTACAGTCAGGCCCCTGAGACTATATTGGCTACTGTGTAGGCACTGTTACCATATTTCCTACAGTCAGGCCCCTGAGACTATACTGGCTACTGTGGAGACACTGTTACTATATTCCTTACAGTCAGGCCCCTGAGACTATACTGGCTACTGTGGAGGCACTGTTACTATATTCCCTACAGTCAGGCCGCTGAGACCATATTGTCTACTGTGGAGGCACTGTTACTATATTCCTTAAAGTCAGGCCCCTGAGACTATATTGGCTACTGTGGAGGCACTGTTACTATATTTCCTACAGTCAGGCCCCTGAGACTATACTGGCTACTGTGGAGGCACTGTTAGTATATTTCCTACAGTCATGCCCCTGAGACTGTATTGGCTACTGTGGAGGCACTGTTACCATATTTTCTACAGTCAGGCCCCTTAGACTATACTGGCTACTGTGGAGGCACTGTTACTATATTTCCTACAGTCAGGCCCCTGAGACTATATTGGCTACTGTGGAGGCACTGTTACTATATTCCTTACAGTCAGGCCCCTGAGACTATACTGGCTACTGTGGAGACACTGTTACTATATTCCTTACAGTCAGGCCCCTGAGACTATACTGGCTACTGTGGAGGCACTGTTACTATATTCCCTACAGTCAGGCCGCTGAGACTATATTGTCTACTGTGGAGGCACTGTTACTATATTCCTTAAAGTCAGGCCCCTGAGACTATATTGGCTACTGTGGAGGCACTGTTACTATATTTTCTACAGTCAGGCCCCTGAGACTATACTGGCTACTGTGGAGGCACTGTTACTATATTCCCTACAGCCAGGCCGCTGAGACTATATTGGCTACTGTGGAGGCACTGTTACTATATTTCCTACAGTCTGGCCCCTGAGATTATACTGGCTACTGTGCAGGCACTGTTACTATATTTTCTACAGTCAGGCCCCTGAGACCATACTGGCTACTGTGGAAGCCTTGTTACAATATTTCCTACAGTCAGGCCCTTGAGACTATATTGGCTACTGTGTAGGCACTGTTACCATATTTTCTACAGTCAGGCCCCTGAGACTATACTGGCTACTGTGGAGGCACTGTTACTATATTCCCTACAGTCAGGCCGCTGAGACTATATTGTCTACTGTGGAGGCACTGTTACTATATTCCTTAAAGTCAGGCCCCTGAGACTATATTGGCTACTGTGGAGGCACTGTTACTATATTTTCTACAGTCAGGCCCCTGAGACTATACTGGCTACTGTGGAGGCACTGTTACTATATTCCCTACAGCCAGGCCGCTGAGACTATATTGGCTACTGTGGAGGCACTGTTACTATATTTCCTACAGTCTGGCCCCTGAGATTATACTGGCTACTGTGCAGGCACTGTTACTATATTTTCTACAGTCAGGCCCCTGAGACCATACTGGCTACTGTGGAAGCCTTGTTACAATATTTCCTACAGTCAGGCCCTTGAGACTATATTGGCTACTGTGTAGGCACTGTTACCATATTTTCTACAGTCAGGCCCCTGAGATTATACTGGCTACTGTGCAGGCACTGTTACTATATTTCCTACAGTCAGGCCCCTGAGACTATATTGGCTACTGTGGAGGCACTGTTACTATATTCCCTACAGTCAGGCCCCTGAGACTATATTGGCTACTGTGGAGACACTGTTACTATATTCCTTACAGTCAGGCCCCTGAGACTATACTGGCTACTGTGGAGGCACTGTTACTATATTCCCTACAGTCAGGCCCCTGAGACTATATTGGCTACTGTGGAGGCACTGTTACTATATTTCCTACAGTCAGGCCCCTGAGACCATACTGGCTACTGTGGAAGCCTTGTTACAATATTTCCTACAGTCAGGCCCTTGAGACTATATTGGCTACTGTGTAGGCACTGTTACCATATTTTCTACAGTCAGGCCCCTGAGATTATACTGGCTACTGTGCAGGCACTGTTACTATATTTCCTACAGTCAGGCCCCTGAGACTATACTGGCTACTGTGGAGGCACTGTTACTATATTCCTTACAGTCAGGCCCCTGAGACTATATTGGCTACTGTGGAGACACTGTTACTATATTCCTTACAGTTAGGCCCCTGAGACTATACTGGCTACTGTGGAGGCACTGTTACTATATTCCCTACAGTCAGGCCCCTGAGACTATATTGGCTACTGTGGAGGCACTGTTACTATTTTTCCTACAGTCAGGCCCCTGAGACTATATTGTCTACTCTGGAGGCACTGTTACTATATTCCTTAAAGTCAGGCCCCTGAGACTATATTGGCTACTGTGGAGGCACTGTTACTATATTCCTTACAGTCAGGCCACTGAGACTATACTGGCTACTGTGGAGGCACTGTTACTATATTCCCTACAGCCAGGCCGCTGAGACTATATTGGCTACTGTGGAGGCACTGTTACTATATTTCCTACAGTCAGGCCCCTGAGATTATACTGGCTACTGTGCAGGCACTGTTACTATATTTTCTACAGTCAGGCCCCTGAGACTATACTGGCTACTGTGGAAGCCTTGTTACAATATTTCCTACAGTCAGGCCCCTGAGACTATATTGGCTACTGTGTAGGCACTGTTACTATATTTTCTACAGTCAGGCCTCTGAGACTATACTGGCTACTGTGGAGGCACTGTTACTATATTCCCTACAGCCAGGCCGCTGAGACTATATTGGCTACTGTGGAGGCACTGTTACTATATTTCCTACAGTCTGGCCCCTGAGATTATACTGGCTACTGTGCAGGCACTGTTACTATATTTTCTACAGTCAGGCCCCTGAGACTATACTGGCTACTGTGGAAGCCTTGTTACAATATTTCCTACAGTCAGGCCCTTGAGACTATATTGGCTACTGTGTAGGCACTGTTACCATATTTTCTACAGTCAGGCCCCAGAGATTATACTGGCTACTGTGCAGGCACTGTTACTATATTCCTTACAGTCAGGCCCCTGAGACTATATTGGCTACTGTGGAGGCACTGTTACTATATTTTCTACAGTCAGGCCCCTGAGACTATACTGGCTACTGTGGAGGCACTGTTACTATATTCCCTACAGTCAGGCCCCTGAGACTATATTGGCTACTGTGGAGGCACTGTTACTATATTTCCTACAGTCAGGCCCCTGAGACTATACTGGCTACTGTGGAAGCATTGTTACAATATTTCCTACAGTCAGGCCCCTGAGACTATATTGGCTACTGTGGAGACACTGTTACTATATTTCCTACATTCAGGCCCCTGAGACTATATTGGCTACTGTGTAGGCACTGTTACCATATTTTCTACAGTCAGGCCCCTGAGATTATACTGGCTACTGTGGAGGCACTGTTACTATATTCCCTACAGTCAGGCCCCTGAGACTATATTGGCTACTGTGGAGGCACTGTTACTATATTTCCTACAGTCAGGCCCCTGAGACTATATTGTCTACTGTGGAGACACTGTTATTATATTCCTTACAGTCAGGCCCCTGAGACTATATTGGCTACTGTGGAGGCACTGTTACTATATTTCCTACAGTTAGGCCCCTGAGACTATACTGGCTACTGTGGAGGCACTGTTACTATATTCCCTACAGTCAGGCCGCTGAGACTATATTGGCTACTGTGGAAGCCTTGTTACAATATTTTCTACAGTCAGGCCCCTGAGACTATATTGGCTACTGTGTAGGCACTGTTACCATACTTTCTACAGTCAGGCCCCTGAGACTATACTGGCTACTGTGCAGGCACTGTTACTATATTTCCTACAGTCAGGCCCCTGAGACTATATTGGCTACTGTGTAGGCACTGTTACTATATTTCCTACATTCAGGCCCCTGAGACTATACTGGCTACTGTGGAGGCACTGTTACTATATTCCCTACAGTCAGGCCCCTGAGACTATATTGGCTACTGTGGAGGCACTGTTAGTATATTTCCTACAGTCATGCCCCTGAGACTGTATTGGCTACTGTGGAGGCACTGTCACTATATTCCCTACAGTTAGGCCCCTGAGACTATACTGGCTACTGTGGAGGCACTGTTACTATATTTCCTACAGTCAGGCCCCTGAGACTATATTGGCTACTGTGGAGGCACTGTTACTATATTCCTTACAGTCAGGCCCCTGAGACCATACTGGCTACTGTGGAGGCACTGTTACTATATTTCCTACAGTCAGGCCCCTGAGACTATATTGGCTACTGTGGAGGCACTGTTACTATATTCCCTACAGTCAGGCCCCTGAGACTACACTGGCTACTGTGGAGGCACTGTTACTATATTCCCTACAGTCAGGCCCCTGAGACTATACTGGCTACTGTGGAGGCACTGTTACTATATTTCCTACAGTCAGGCCCCTGAGACTATATTGGCTACTGTGTAGGCACTGTTACTATATTTCCTACAGTTAGGCCCCTGAGACTATACTGGCTACTGTGGAGGCACTGTTACTATATTTCCTACAGTCAGGCCCCTGAGACTATATTGGCTACTGTGGAGGCACTGTTACTATATTTCCTACAGTCAGGCCCCTGAGACTATACTGGTTACTGTGGAGGCACTGTTACTATATTTCCTACAGTCAGGCCCCTGAGACTATACTGGTTACTGTGGAGGCACTGTTACTATATTTCCTACAGTCAGGCCCCTGAGACTATACTGGCTACTGTGGAGGCACTGTTACCATATTGTTTACTTTGAGGCACTCTGACAGCATTGGCTATTGTGGCTGTGACTATATTGGCTTCTGGTCCCGGTAAGAACATCCCATGTCTATACCAGTGACCCTCCTTGCCTGTCACTCACCAGACACTCACTTCAGTTCAGGTACCCAGCAATTAAATTTGGACAAAGGGGACAGGAGCTGGATAGATATGGAGCTTCACTTAAAGGCGTAAGCCCACGATCAGGATTAAGCATATTACAGACGTAAGGTCAGTCCAATTCTTTCTCCTTCTACAGCTGAAAGGCCTAACAAACGGTTAGTGCAGACCAGGCAGAGTACACGTTACTATCTCAGTGCAAAACTCACAGTGTAAATTTCAATGGCTTCCCTACGTCACAAACTGCCCAACTGACGTGGCCTCTGGGCACAGGGCAGAGCACACAGAACATATTTCATTGCTGTTCCAGCTGTTTTGCAAATACTGCAGCCATGGCCTGAGGAGCAGGCCGTGGGCTTCCAGAATCAGAACATCACTCAGTCCTTTTTGTTTCATTGAGGGTACAATTCTTCTAGTTGCTATGTTCTGCTCTCAGCAGAGAGGGGTGCTTTCTAGCACAATGGGGGATAAGTTCAAGTATCGTCTCTTGACACAGTAGCAGTCCAGTAGCGTCTCTGGCTGGAAACAAAGGGGTATTAGGCACACCCCAACTGGGTTTCAGGCAATTACAACACATTAGTACCTTACTTCTGGTGTCGACCCCGGCCACGACACCGGAGGTCCGGTTTACTCCTTCCCAGCACCTGGCCATGGACTCACCAGGACAAGTAGCTGCCTACCTCTTTCTAGCTGATTTTTAACTGCTCCAGGTCTTGGGCCTTCTTCAGCTCCCACAGTGCCGCACCTCTTCCTCTGGGCCGTTGCCAGCCAGCCAGGCCACTTGACGGATCGGACCCCGGTGCTGCTGCAGGCTTCGGATCTGGAACCACCACGCTCCTCTCTTTCCTCTCTGCCAGAGTCACGGCCATCTTCCATAGCTTCCGCAGCAGCAGCAGCTCACGAAGCGACAGTCTGTAAGGAGATGGGACTCCCCAGTGACTGTCTGTAAGGAGATGAGACTATCCAGTGAGTGTCTGTAAGGAGATGAGACTATCCAGTGACTGTCTGTAAGGAGATGAGACTATCCAGTGACTGTCTGTAGGGAGATGAGACCATCCAGTGACTGTCTTTAAGGAGAAGAGACCATCCAGTGACTGTCTGTAAGGAGAAGAGACCATCCAGTGACTGTCTGTAAGGAGAAGAGACCATCCAGTGACTGTCTGTAAGGAGAAGAGACCATCCAGTGACTGTCTGTAAGGAGAAGAGACCATCCAGTGACTATCTGTAAGGAGAAGAGACCACCCAGTGACTTTCTGTAAGGAGATGAGACTATCCAGTGACTGTAAGGAGATGGGACTATCCAGCGACTGTCTGTAAGGAGATGAGACCATCCAGTGACTGTCTGTAAGGAGATGAGACTATCCAGTGACTGTCTGTAAGGAGATGAGACCATCCAGTGACTGTCTGTAAGGAGATGAGACTATCCAGTGACTATCTGTAAGGAGAAGAAACCACCCAGTGACTTTCTGTAAGGAGATGAGACTATCCAGTGACTGTAAGGAGATGGGACTATCCAGTGACTGTCTGTAAGGAGAAGAGACCATCCAGTGACTGTCTGTAAGGAGAAGAGACCATCCAGTGACTATCTGTAAGGAGAAGAGACCACCCAGTGACTTTCTCTAAGGAGATGAGACTATCCAGTGACTGTAAGGAGATGGGACTATTCAGCGACTGTCTGTAAGGAGATGAGACCATCCAGTGACTGTCTGTAAGGAGATGAGACTATCCAGTGACTGTCTGTAAGGAGATGAGACCATCCAGTGACTGTCTGTAAGGAGATGAGACTATCCAGTGACTGTCTGTAAGGAGATGAGACTATCCCGTGACGGTCTGTAAAGAGATTAGACAATGACAATGACTGAAACTTTCTCAGCTTCCCCTTACCTCTCAGTAATGTACAGGGCCACAAAGTTTCTTAAATAATGAAGAAAGTGATGTCTTATGATATATGCAATTTGTTGTAGTTCGGTTCGTTTTGCTTTATCTGACTCTTTCTATCGATTTCATCGTCATGTGTTCAGTGTTATCCTGATGCAGCGCTTGTAGGTTGAGGTGAGGACGGTGACATCAGTAACTACCTGAGCAGTAGTCAGTCTGAGGACATAGTGGGGCCAGGGACTTCCATATCTGCCGTAACAATAGAGCATTCTGCAGGGAGGAAGAAGTAACGAGACGTTATCTGTGCATCTCATCCAGACGGATCTGCACTTCAAGGACCAATCGCCGTCAGCAAAGCCCCAGGAACTGCTGACATGAATAAGTGACTGCAGCACAGGCGTCCCAGGAGACCGGCGCGAAAAAGAAGAGTCGCTCTCCTGGAAGAGGAATTATTTACACAGGGAGATTACTCAGATTCTAAAGGACAGCAGAGGTGCAAGATGGATCAGACACATCAGGAACTACACTGAGGACCTCACTGCAGATTACAGGACGGCGGAGGCACATGGAGGGATCAGACACATCAGGAACTACACTGAGGACCTCACTGCAGATTACAGGACAGCAGAGGCACATGGAGGGATCAGACACATCAGGAACTACACTGAGGACCTCACTGCAGATTACAGGACGGCGGAGGCACATGGAGGGATCAGACACATCAGGAACTACACTGAGGACCTCACTGCAGATTACAGGACAGCAGAGGCACATGGAGGGATCAGACACATCAGGAATAACACTGAGGACCTCACTGCAGATTACAGGATGGCAGAGGCTCATGGCAGGATCAGACATATCAGGAATAACACTGAGGACCTCCCTGCAGATTACAGGACGGCAGAGGCACATGGCAGGATCAGACACATCAGGAACTACACTGAGGACCTCACTGCAGATTACAGGACGGCGGAGGCACATGGAGGGATCAGACACATCAGGAACTACACTGAGGACCTCACTGCAGATTACAGGACGGCAGAGGCACATGGAGGGATCAGACACATCAGGAACTACACTGAGGACCTCACTGCAGATTACAGGACAGCAGAGGCACATGGAGGGATCAGACACATCAGGAACTACACTGAGGACCTCACTGCAGATTACAGGATGGCAGAGGCACATGGCAAGATCAGACACATCAGGAATAACACTGAGGACCTCACTGCAGATTCCAGGATGGCAGAGGCACATGGCAGGATCAGACACATCAGGAATAACACTGAGGACCTCACTGCAGATTACAGGACGGCAGAGGCACATGGCAGGATCAGACACATAAGGAATAACACTCAGGACCTCACTGCAGATTACAGGACGGCAGAGGCACATGGAGGGATCAGACACATCAGGATCTACACTGAGGACCTCACTGCAGATTCCAGGATGGCAGAGGCACATGGCAGGATCATTCACATCAGGAATAACACTGAGGACCTCACTGCAGATTACAGGATGGCAGAGGCACATGGAGTGATCAGACACATCAGGAACTACACTGAGGACCTCACTGCAGATTCCAGGATCTCAGAGGCACATGGCAGGATCAGACACATCAGGAATAACACTAAGGATCTCACTGCAGATTCCAGGATGGCAGAGGCACATGGCAGGATCAGACACATCAGGAATAACACTGAGGACCTCACTGCAGATTACGGGACGGCAGAGGCACATGGCAGGATCAGTTACATCAGGAATAACACTGAGGACCTCACTGCAGATTACAGGACGGCAGAGCTACATGGCAGGATCAGACACATCAGGCATAACACGAGGACCTCACTGCAGATTACAGGACGGCAGAGCTGCATGGCAGGATCAGACACATCAGGCATAATACCGAGGACCTCACTGCAGATTACAGGAGAGCAGAGGCTCATGGCAGGATCAGACACATCAGGAATCATAGTATCATAGTATATAAGGCTGGAAGGAGACGCAAGTCCATCAAGTCCAACCTTCAAGAATTAAATAAATGTTTTATCCCCATAACCCGTGATATTTTTTCTCTCCAGAAAGTCATCCAGGCCTCTCTTGAACATGTACATAGAGTCGGCCATAACAACCTCCTGCGGCAGAGAGTTCCATAGTCTCACTGCTCTTACAGTAAAGAACCTTTGTCTATGGTGATGGTAGAATCGCCTCTCCTCTAGGCGTAGAGGATGTCCCCTTGTCCTGGTCACAGGCCGAGGTATAAAAAGATCTTTGGAGAGATCCTTGTACTGTCCGTTCAGGTATTTGTACATTGTAATGAGGTCTCCCCTCAGTCGTCTTTTTTCTAAACTGAATAATCCCAAATTTTGTAATCTGTCAGTGTATTCTAATCCTTCCATTCCCCTAATAATCCTGGTCGCTCTCCTCTGCACCCGTTCCAGCTCTACTATATCCTTTTTATATACTGGTGCCCAAAACTGTACACAATATTCCATGTGTGGTCTGACCAGGGATTTGTATAAGGGCAGAATTATGTTTTTATCATGAGAATCTATTCCTCTCTTGATACATCCCATTATTTTATTTGCTTTAGCAGCAGCCGCCTGGCTCTGGTCACTAAAATTAAGTTTACCATCCACCAATACGCCCAAGTCCTTTTCAGCTTCAGTTTTACTAAGTAATTGACCATTTAGAACATAATTATACTTTTTGTTTCCATGGCCCAAGTGCATAACTTTACATTTATCTACATTAAACCTCATCAACCATTTCTCTGCCCATCCCTCAAGCTTCCACAAATCCCTCTGTAATGCTAAACTATCGACCTCAGTATTTATTACTTTACACAGCTTAGTATCATCTGCAAATATTGAAACTTGACTGTGTAAACCCACTACAAGGTCATTAATAAAAATATTAAAAAGAAGTGGCCCCAATACTGACCCCTGTGGCACTCCACTGGTAACATCAACCCAATCTGAGAATGTGCCATTAATGACCACCCTCTGTTTTCTATCACTAAGCCAATTACTTACCCAGATACACAGATTTTCTCCTATTCCCAGCAGTCTCATTTTATATACCAACCTTTTATGTGGCACGGTGTCAAATGCCTTTGAAAAGTCCAGATATACAACATCCACAGCGTCCCCCAGATCCAGTCTTGAACTTACCTCCTCGTAGAAACCAATCAGATTAGTCTGACAGGACCGATCTCTCATAAACCCATGCTGACGCTGGGTTATAAGGTTGTGCACAGTGAGATACTCCAGGATAGCATCTCTAATAAACCCCTCAAATATTTTCCCCACCACAGCAGTTAGACTTACGGGTCTGTAGTTTCCAGGATCGCTATTTGATCCTTTTTTGTATATTGGTACCACATTTGCTATGCGCCATTCCTGTGGAACATAACCAGTCCTCAGTGAATCTTCAAATATTAAAAATAACGGTCTGTCTATCACCGTACATAATTCATGCAGAACCCGGGGGTGTATGCCATCTGGCCCAGGTGATTTATCTATCTTAGTGGTTGCGAGGCGGCGCCGTACCTCTTCCTGGGTTAAACTGTTGACATTATAAAAAGAATTTACATTATTCCTCATTGTGTCTTCCACCAGGGGATTTTCCTGGGTAAAGACAGTTGAGAAGGCGACATTCAGTAGATTGGCCCTTTCCTCATCTCCTTCCACCATGACCCCCATGTTATTTCTAAGGGGACCCACACTCTCTGTTTTTAGTTTCTTATCGTTTATATACTTGAAAAATAATTTGGGATTATTTTTGCTCTCCCTGGCAATATTTCTTTCAGTCTCTATTTTTGCGGCCTTTATCTGTTTTTTACAGGATTTATTTTTCTCTCTATAATCCTGTAATGCCTCATCGCTACCTTCACGTTTTAGCACCTTAAACGCTTTATCTTTCTCGCTTACAGGATGGCAGAGACACATGGCAGGATCAGACACATCAGAAATAACACTGAGGACCTCACTGCAGATTACAGGACGGCAGAGGCACATGGCAGGATCAGACACATCAGGAATAACACTGAGGACCTCACTGCGGATTACAGGACAGCAGAGGAACATGGCAGATTCAGACATATCAGGAATAACACTGAGGACCTCACTGCAAATTACAGGACGGCAGAGGCACATGGCAGGATCAGACATATCAGGAATAACACTGAGGACCTCACTGCAGATTCCAGGATGGCAGAGGCACATGGCAGGATCAGACACATCAGGAATAACACTGAGGACCTCACTGCAGATTACAGGACGGCAGAGGCACATGGCAGGATCAGACACATCAGGAATAACACTGAGGACCTCACTGCAGATTCCAGGATGGCAGAGGCACATGGCATGATCAGACACATCAGGAATAACACTGAGGCCCTCACTGCAGATTACAGGACGGCTGAGGCACATGGCAAGATCAGACACATCAGGAATAACACTGAGGACCTCACTGCAGATTACAGGACAGCAGAGTAACATGGTAGGATCAGACACATCAGGAATAACCCTGTGGACCTCACTGCAGATTCCAGGATGGCAGAGGCACATGGCAGGATCAGACATATCAGGAATAACACTGAGGCCCTCACTGCAGATTACAGGACGGCAGAGGCACATGGCAGGATCATACACATCAGGAATAATACTGAGGACCTCACTGCAGATTACAGGATGGCAGAGGCTCATGGCAGGATCACACACATCAGGAATAACACTGAGGACCTCACTGCAGATTACAGTACGGCAGAGGCTCATGGCAGGATCAGACATATCAGGAATAACACTGAGGACCTCACTGCATATTACAGAACTGCAGAGGCACATGGAAAGATCAGACACATCAGGAATAACACTGAGGACCTCACTGCAGTTTACAGAACGGCAGAGGCACATGAGGCATCACAGACATCGGGAATAGCACTGAGGACTTCACTGCAGGTTACATGATGGCAGAGGCACATGGCAGGATCAGACACATCATGAATAATTCTGAGGACCTCACTGCAGATTACAGAACGGCAGAGGCACATGGCAGGATCAGACACATCAGGAATAACACTGAGGACCTCAATGCAGATTACAGAACGGCAGAGGCACATGGTAGGATCAGACATATCAGGAATAACACTGAGGACCTCACTGCAGACTACAGGACGGCAGAGGCACAAGGCAAGATCATACACATCAGGAATAACACTGAGGACCTCACTGCAGATTACAGAACGGCAGAGGCACTTGGCAGGATCAGACACATCAGGAATAACACTGAGGACCTCACTGCAGACTACAGGATGGCAGAGGCACATGGCAGGATCAGACATATCAGGAATAACACTGAGGACCTCACTGCAGATTACAGGACGGCAGAGGCACATGGCAGGATCAGACATATCAGAAATAACACTAAGGACCTCACTGCAGATTATAGGACGGCAGAGGCACATGGCAAGATCAGACACATCAGGAATAACACTGAGGACCTCACTGCAGATTACAGGACAGCAGAGTAACATGGTAGGTTCAGACACATCAGGAATAACACTGAGGACCTCACTGCAGATTACAGGATGGCAGAGGCACATGGCAGGATCAGACATATCATGAATAACACTGAGGACCTCACTGCAGATTACAGGATGGCAGAGGCTCATGGCAGGATCAGACATATCAGGAATAACACTGAGGACCTCCCTGCAGATTACAGGACGGCAGAGGCACATGGCAGGATCAGACACATCAGGAATAACACTGAGGACCTCACTGCAGATTACAGGATGGCAGAGGCTCATGGCAGGATCAGACATATCAGGAATAACACTGAGGACCTCCCTGCAGATTACAGGACGGCAGAGGCACATGGCAAGATCAGACACATCAGGAATAACACTGAGGACCTCACTGCAGATTACAGGACGGCAGAGGCTCATGGCAGGTTTAGACACATCAGGAATAACACTGAGGACCTCACTGCAGATTACTGGATGGCAGAGGCTCATGGCAGGTTTAGACACATCAGGAATAACACTGAGGACCTCACTGCAGATTACAGGATGGCAGAGGCTCATGGCAGGATCAGACACATCAGGAATAACACTGAGGACCTCACTGCAGATTACAGGACGGCAGAGGCACATGGCAGGATCAGACACATCAGGAATAACACTGAGGACCTCACTGCAGATTACAGGATGGCAGAGGCTCATGGCAGGATCAGACATATCAGGAATAACACTGAGGACCTCCCTGCAGATTACAGGACGGCAGAGGCACATGGCAAGATCAGACACATCAGGAATAACACTGAGGACCTCACTGCAGATTACAGGACGGCAGAGGCTCATGGCAGGTTTAGACACATCAGGAATAACACTGAGGACCTCACTGCAGATTACTGGATGGCAGAGGCTCATGGCAGGTTTAGACACATCAGGAATAACACTGAGGACCTCACTGCAGATTACAGGACGGCAGAGGCACATGGCAAGATCAGACACATCAGGAATAACACTGAGGACCTCACTGCAGATTACAGGACAGCAGAGTAACATGGTAGGATCAGACACATCAGGAATAACACTGAGGACCTCACTGCAGATTACAGGATGGCAGAGGCACAAGGCAGGATCAGACATATCAGGAACTACACTGAGGACCTCACTGCAGATTACAGAACGGCAGAGGCACATGGCAGGATCAGACATATCATGAATAACACTGAGGACCTCACTGCAGATTACAGGATGGCAGAGGCACATGGCAAGATCAGACACATCAGGAATAACACTCAGGACCTCACTGCAGATTACAGGACAGCAGAGTAACATGGTAGGATCAGACACATCAGGAATAACACTGAGGACCTCACTGCAGATTACAGGATGGCAGAGGCACAAGGCAGGATCAGACATATCAGGAACTACACTGAGGACCTCACTGCAGATTACAGAACGGCAGAGGCACATGGCAGGATCAGACATATCATGAATAACACTGAGGACCTCACTGCAGATTACAGGATGGCAGAGGCTCATGGTAGGATCAGACATATCAGGAATAACACTGAGGACCTCACTGCAGATTACAGGACGGCAGAGGCACATGGCAGGATCAGACACATCAGGAATAACACTGAGGACCTCACTGCAGATTACAGGACAGCAGAGGCTCATGGCAGGTTTAGACACATCAGGAATATCACTGAGGACCTCACTGCAGACTACAGGATGGCAGAGGCACATGGCAGGATCACACACATCAGGAACAACACTGAGGACCTCACTTCAGATTACAGGACGGCAGAGGCACATGGCAAGATCAGACACATCAGGAATAACACTGAGGACCTCACTGCAGATTACAGGACGGCAGAGGCTTATGGCAGGTTTAGACACATCAGGAATAACACTGAGGACCTCACTGCAGATTACAGGACGGCAGAGGCTCATGGCAGGTTTAGACACATCAGGAATAACACTGAGGACCTCACTGCAGACTACAGGATGGCAGAGGCACATGGCAGGATCACACACATCAGGAACAACACTGAGGACCTCACTTCAGATTACCGGACGGCAGAGGCTCATGGCAGGTTTAGACAAATCAGGAATAACACTGAGGACCTCACTGCAGATTACAGGACGGCAGTGGCACATGGCAGGTTTAGACACATCAGGAATAACACTGAGGACCTCACTGCAGATTACAGGACGGTAGAGGCACATGGCAGGATCAGACATATCAGGAATAACACTGAGGACCTCACTGCAGATTACAGGACGGCAGAGGCACATGGCAGGATCAGACATATCAGGAATAACACTGAGGACCTCACTGCAGATTACAGGACGGCAGAGGCACATGGCAGGATCAGACACATCAGGAATAACACTGAGGACCTCACTGCAGATTCCAGGATGGCAGAGGCACATGGAGTGATCAGACACATCAGGAATAACACTGAGGACCTCACTGCAGATTACAGGATGGCAGAGGCACATGGAGGGATCAGACACATCAGGAACTACACTGAGGACCTCACTGCAGATTACAGGACGGCAGAGGCACATGGCGATCTATCTAATTTTATATCTGTTTCTGCTTTCCGTTGTCCTATATCCTCCGGTTTCGTGTTGTGACATCTGGTTAGTGAGTTGTCTTGACCTCCTCTCCAGGTTGTGACTCGTCTTTCTGACTGTGGTTTGTCTCCTCTCTTGCCAATCCTTCAGCTTCCATAGTTTACGGAACGTTTCCCCGTTGGGGCTGTCACATACAGCAGCCATCAATGAGACAGGAACATGTGGAGGGACTTGTATCAGGACAAACAGGTCACATACCAAATCCGTATTTGCCACATCTTAAGTTATTCCAGAATATTCTACAGATTTTTGGATCCATCTTAAAGCAGAAGACAAATGTATTCAATGAAACTTTTCAAGACTGGATGTAAAATGTTATAAAATCCCTGAGAATTGTCCGTGCAAGGAGCGGAATAATTCTGAGCACTGGAGCAGAGTCCTCCTGTCCCCCCAGGCTCCGCGTTACTTCTGTTCCTCTGCCTCCACATCTCAAAGCCTCGGCTCACAGATGTCAAGACTCCGAATCCCGGAAACATCAAAAGCTTCAGAAAAAGGAAAAATTCCTCTCCTAATTGTGGTCCTTGTGAATGTTTAATAATGAGATGTAGATATTTCCGGCAGAAGCTTCTGTTTGTCTCGGTAAACTCTTTCCAATCCCAACTAATTTCTGACAAGTCGGAGCTCCTGAGAATCTTAAGCAGCGAGTTGTCTTATTCATGAGCCGCGGCTTATTCCCATAAATCTGGAGATGTAGGAGACGTCTCTGACTGCAGCTCCCGCCGTCTGTGCTCAACACAAAATATTCCAGGGAAAAACCGAACAGAAACAAAATGCAAAAGAACTTTTCACACAACGACAACGTCCCGAGGATAATGTAACATAATCTCTAATTCCCTGTTATTAATAATAATCCAGCATCTCCCAGATATAATCCCACCCATCTCTATAAGTCCTGCCATTGTATGTTTTGGTTGGCACTGGATACGACCATAAACTCAGTCCTGACTATGTTTGAGCAGGTCTTGCACCTGTGTGATAATGATCGGTGCACCTGTGTGATATATAATAAGCTGTGCACCAGTGTGATATTTTACGAGCCGTGCACCTGTGTGATATATAACGAGCCATGTATCTGTGTGATATATAACGAGCCATGCACCTGTATGATATAATGATGCACTTGTGTGATATATAACGAGCCGTGCACCTGTGTGATATATAACGAGCCGTGCACCTGTGTGATACATAACGAGCCGTGTACCTGTGTGATATATAACGAGCCGCGCACCTGTGTGATATAACGAGCCGTGCACCTGTATGATATAATGATGCACCTGTGTGATATATAACAACCCATGCACCTGTGTGTTATATAACGAGCTGTGCAACTGTGTGATTTATATAACGAGCCGTGCACCTTTGTGATATATAATAAGCCGTGCACCTGTGTGATATATAATGAGCTGTGCACCCGTGTGATATATAACGAGCTGTGCACTTGTGTGATATATATTGAGCCCTGCACCTGTGTGATATATAAAGAGCCCTGCACCTGTGTGATATATAACGAGCTGTGCACCTGTGTGATATATAATGAGCTTTGCAACTGTGGAAAAGGTAAAGTGCAGTTTGTAACTCGCGCATGCGCAGTATTTCATTAAGTGCAACCTGGCGCCATCAGGTAACGCAGACCAAAGGGAGATAATGAAACCCAACTATAATAATGCAGAACGCAGCCGCAATGACAGGTTATAGGTCACACAAAATATATTCCAGTACCAAACCATAGACCTATAATGTCCACATGATTTGGGGGTCTCCACGGCCCGTTTCACTCTACATGAGGCAGAAAATCGGATTTTGTCTTATCATAAAAAAAATAAAAAATACAATAAAGAATGCGGTGATGATGCGGTGATAATAGTGATCCAAGAAAGGAAAGAGAAAATGTCCTTAAAAATTAGTATCCGAAGAACAGCACTTACCTTCCAGAGTGATCAGCAGGTAAGTAGAACCCTGTACGGGGCCAACCAGCAGAAGTCGCCGCTCGTTGGGAGATCCACATTCAGGCCATTTGACTTGAGCGCCTTCAGTCTGTCAATCCAATTCTCTTTTTTTTTTTAGTAACTTTGTGCTGTCTCCGCCTCCTCTTAGTGGGGATTCTGTCTGTTAGTTGACCCTCTCTCAGCTCACAGTCCCTGAAATGTTTGTAGATGATCAGGGATGTTTGGACATGTTTGGAAGTGTTCGGGGATGTTTGGAATGTTTGGCGAAGTTTGGAGATGTTTGGAAATGTTGGAGATGTTTGGGGATGTTTTGGGATGTTTGGGGATGTTTGAAAATATTTGGGATGTTTGGAGATTTTTAGGGATGTTGGAAATGTTGGAGATGTTTGGGAATTCTTGGAGATGTTTGGAAATGTTCGGGGATGTTTCTAGATGTTTGGGGATGTTTGGAAATGTTGGAGATGTTTGGGGATGTTTAGAAATGTTTGAAAATATTTGGGATGTTTGGAGATTTTAGGGATGTTGGAAATGTTGGAGATGTTTGAAAATGTTTGGAAATGTTTGGAAATGTTTTGGGATGTTTGGAGATGTTTTGGGATGTTTGGAGATGTTTGGAACTGTTGGAGATATTTGGGGATGTTTTGGGATGTTTGGAAATTTTGGAGATGTTTGGAAATGTTGGAGATGTTTGGAAATGTTGGAGATGTTTGGAAATATTTGGAAATGTTTGGGGATGTTTGGAGATGTTTGGAGATGTTTGGAGACGTTTGGAGATCTTTGGGGATGTTTTGGGATGTTTGGAGACGTTTGGAGATGTTTGGAGATGTTTGGAAATGTTTGGAATGTTTGGAGATGTTTGGGGATCTTTGGGGATGTTTGGGGATGTTTGGAGATGTTTGGGGATGTTTGGGGATGTTTGGGGATTCGTGGAGATGTTTGGGGATGTTTGAAGATGTTTGGGGATGTTTGGGGATGTTTGGAGATGTTTGGAGATGTTTGGGATGTTTGGAGATGTTTGGAGATGTTTGGGGACTTTTGGGGATGTTTTGGGATGTTTAGAAATGTATGGGATGTTTGGAGATGTTTGGGGATGTTTGGAAATGTTTGGGATGTTTGGAGATGTTTGGGGATGTTTGGAGATGTTTGGGGACTTTTGGGGATGTTTTGGGATGTTTGGAAATGTTTGGAAATGTTTGGGATGTTTGGAGATGTTTGGGGATGTTTGGAAATGTTTGGGATGTTTGGAGATGTTTGGGGATGTTTGGGGATGTTTGGAGATGTTTGGAGATGTTTGGGGATTCGTGGAGATGTTTGGGGATGCTTAGAGATGTTTTGGGATGTTTGGAAATGTTTGGGATGTTTGGAGATGTTTGGGGATGTTTGGACATGTTTGGACATGTTTGGGGATGTTTGGAGATGTTTTGGGATGTTTGGAGATGTTTGGGGATGTTTGGGAATGGTTGGATGTTTGGAGATGTTTGGAGATGTTTGGGGATGTTTGGAGATGTTTGGGGATGTTTTGGGATGTTTGGAGATGTTTGGAAATGTTTGGGGATGTTTGGGGATGTTTGGAGATGTTTGGAAATGTTTGGGGATGTTTGGAGATGTTTGGGGATGTTTGGAGATGCTTGGAGATGTTTGGAAATGTTTGGGATGTTTAGAGATGTTTGGGGATGTTTGGGGATGTTTGAAGATGTTTGGAGATGTTTGGAAATGTTTGGGGATGCTTGGAGATGTTTGGGGATGTTTGGGAATGTTTTTGGATGTTTGGAGATGTTTGGAAATGTTTGGGGATGTTTGGAGATGTTTGGGGATGTTTGGAGATGTTTGGAAATGTTTGGGGATGTTTGGAGATGTTTGGGGATGTTTGGAGATGTTTGAAAATGTTTGGGATGTTTGGCGATGTTTGGGGATGTTTGGAGATGTTTGGGGATATTTGGAGATGTTTGGGGATTCGTGGAGATGTTTGGAAATGTTTGGGGATGCTTGGAGATGCTTGGGGATGTTTGGGGATGTTTGGAAATGTTGGAGATGTTTGGAAATGTTGGAAATGTTTGGAGATGTTTGGGGATGTTTGAAGATGTTTGGGGATGTTTGGAGATGTTTTGGGATGTTAGGAAATGTTGGAGATGTTTGGAAATGTTTGGGGATGTTTGGAGATGTTTGGGGATGTTTGGTGATGTTTTGGGATGTTTGGAAATGTTTGGAAATGTTTGGGATGTTTGGAGATGTTTGGAAATGTTTGGAAATGTTTGGGATGTTTGGACATGTTTGGACATGTTTGGGGATGTTTGGGGATGTTTGGGGATGTTTTGGGATGTTTGGAGATGTCTGGGGATGTTTGGGAATGTTTTGGGATGTTTGGAGATGTTTGGAGATGTTTGGGGATGTTTGGAGATGTTTGGGGATGTTTGGTGATGTTTTGGGATGTTTGGAGATGTTTGGGGATGTTTGGGAATGTTTTGCGATGTTTGGAGATGTTTGGAAATGTTTGGGGATGTTTGGGGATGTTTGGAGATGTTTGGAAATGTTTGGGGATGTTTGGAGATGTTTGGGGATGTTTGGAGATGCTTGGAGATGTTTGGAAATGTTTGGGATGTTTAGAGATGTTTGGGGATGTTTGGGGATGTTTGAAGATGTTTGTAGATGTTTGGAAATGTTTGGGGATGCTTGGAGATGTTTGGAGATGTTTGGGGATGCTTGGAGATGTTTGAGGATGTTTGGGAATGTTTTGGGATGTTTGGAGATGTTTGGAAATGTTTGGGATGTTTGGAGATGTGTGGTGATGTTTGGAGATGTTTTAGGATGTTTTGGGATGTTTGGAGATGTTTGGAAATGTTTGGGATGTTTAGAGATGTTTGGGGATGTTTGGGATGTTTGGGATGTTTGGGAATGTTTTGGGATGTTTGGAGATGTTTGGAAATGTTTAGGGATGTTTGGAAATAATTGGGGATGTTTGGAGATGTTTGGAAATGTTTGGGGATGTTTGGAGATGTTTGGGGATTCGTGGAGGTGTTTGGAAATGTTTGGGGATGCTTGGAGATGTTTGGGGATGTTTGGGAATGTTTTGGATGTTTGGAGATGTTTGGAAATGTTTGGGGATGTTTGGAGATGTTTGGGGATGTTTGGAGATGTTTGCAAATGTTTGGGGATGTTTGGAGATGTTTGGGGATGTTTGGAGATGTTTGGAAATGTTTGGGATGTTTGGCGATGTTTGGGGATGTTTGGGGATGTTTGGAGATGTTTGGGGATGTTTGGAGATGTTTGGGGATATTTGGAGATGTTTGGGAATTCGTGGAGATGTTTGGAAATGTTTGGGGATGTTTGGAGATGTTTGGGGATGTTTGGAGATGCTTGGAGATGTTTGGAAATGTTTGGGATGTTTAGAGATGTTTGGGGATGTTTGGGGATGTTTGAAGATATTTGGAGATGTTTGGAAATGTTTGGGGATGCTTGGAGATGTTTGGAGATGTTTGGGGATGCTTGGAGATGTTTGGGGATGTTTGGGAATGTTTTGGGATGTTTGGAGATGTTTGGAAATGTTTGGGATGTTTGGAGATGTTTGGAAATGTTTGGGATGTTTGGCGATGTTTGGGGATGTTTGGGGATGTTTGGAGATGTTTGGGGATGTTTGGAGATGTTTGGGGATATTTGGAGATGTTTGGGAATTCGTGGAGATGTTTGGAAATGTTTGGGGATGTTTGGAGATGTTTGGGGATGTTTGGAGATGCTTGGAGATGTTTGGAAATGTTTGGGATGTTTAGAGATGTTTGGGGATGTTTGGGGATGTTTGAAGATGTTTGGAGATGTTTGGAAATGTTTGGGGATGCTTGGAGATGTTTGGAGATGTTTGGGGATGCTTGGAGATGTTTGGGGATGTTTGGGAATGTTTTGGGATGTTTGGAGATGTTTGGAAATGTTTGGGATGTTTGGAGATGTGTGGGGATGTTTGGAGATGTTTGGGGATGTTTTGGGATGTTTGGAGATGTTTGGAAATGTTTGGGATGTTTAGAGATGTTTGGGGATGTTTGGGATGTTTGGGGATGTTTGGGAATGTTTTGGGATGTTTGGAGATGTTTGGAAATGTTTGGGGATGTTTGGAAATGTTTAGGGATGTTTGGAGATGTTTGGAAATGTTTGGGGATGTTTGGAGATGTTTGGGGATTCGTGGAGGTGTTTGGAAATGTTTGGGGATGCTCTGAGATGTTTGGGGATGTTTGGGAATGTTTTTGGATGTTTGGAGATGTTTGGAAATGTTTGGGGATGTTTGGAGATGTTTGGGGATGTTTGGAGATGTTTGGAAATGTTTGGGGATGTTTGGAGATGTTTGGGGATGTTCGGAGATGTTTGGAAATGTTTGGGATGTTTGGGGATGTTTGGGGATGTTTGGAGATGTTTGGGGATATTTGGAGATGTTTGGGGATTCGTGGAGATGTTTGGAAATGTTTGGGGATGCTTGGAGATGTTTGGGGATGTTTGGGGATGTTTGGAAATGTTGGAGATGTTTGGAAATGTTGGAAATGTTTGGAGATGTTTGGGGATGTTTGAAGATGTTTGGGGATGTTTGGAGATGTTTTGGGATGTTAGGAAATGTTGGAGATGTTTGGAAATGTTTAGGGATGTTTGGAGATGTTTGGAGACGTTTGGAGATGTTTGGAGATGTTTGGAGATGTTTGGAAATGTTGGAGATGTTTGGAAAAGTTGGAGATGTTTGGAGATGTTTGGGGATGTTTGGAGATGTTTGGGTATGTTTTGGGATGTTTGGAGATGTTTGGAAATGTTTGGAATGTTTGGAGATGTTTATGGATGTTTGGGGATGTTTGGGGATGTTTGGAGATGTTTGGGGATTCGTGGAGATGTTTGGGGATGTTTGCAGATGTTTGGGGATGTCTTGGGATGTTTGGAGATGTTTGGAAATGTTTGGGATGTTTGGAGATGTTTGGGGATGTTTGGGGATGTTTGTGGATGTTTTGGGATGTTTGGAGATGTTTGGAAATGTTTAGGGATGTTCGGAGATGTTTGCGGATTCGTGGAGATGTTTGGAAATGTTTGGGGATGCTTGGAGATGTTTGGGGATGTTTGGAGATGTTTGGGGATGTTTTGGGATGTTTGGAGATGTTTGGAAATGTTTGGAATGTTTGGAGATGTTTGGGGATCTTTGGGGATCTTTGGGGATGTTTGGGGATGTTTGGAGATGTTTGGAGATGTTTGGGATTCGTGGAGATGTTTGGAAATGTTTGGGGATGCTTGGAGATGTTTGGGGATGTTTGGAAATGTTTGGGGACGCTTGGAGATGTTTGGGGATGTTTGGGAATGTTTTGGGATGTTTGGAGATGTTTGGAAATGTTTGGGATATTTGGAGATGTGTGGGGATATTTGGAGATGTTTGGGGATGTTTTGGGATATTTGGAGATGTTTGGAAATGTTTGGGAAGTTTGGAGATGTTTGGGGATGTCTGGGAATGTTTGGGGATGTTTGGAGATGTTTGGAAATGTTTGGGGATGCTTGGAGATGTTTGGGGATGTTTGGGGATGTTTGGAGATGTTTGGGGATGTTTTGGGATGTTTGGAAATGTTTGGGATGTTTGGGGATGTTTGGGGATGTTTGGAGATTTTTGGAGATGTTTGGGGATTTGTGGAGATGTTTGGAAATGTTTGGGATGTTGGAGATGTTTGGGGATGTTTGGGAATGTTTTGGGATGTTTGGAGATGTTTGGAAATGTTTGGGATGTTTGGAGATGTTTGGGGATGTTTGGAGATATTTGGGGATGTTTGGAGATGTTTGGAGATGTTTGGGGATGTTTGGGGATGTTTGGGGATGTTTGGAGATGTTTGGAGATGTTTGGGGATTCGTGGAGATGTTTGGAAATGTTTGGGGATGCTTGGAGATGTTTGGGGATGTTTGGGAATGTTTTGGGATGTTTGGAGATGTTTGGAAATGTTTGGGATGTTTGGAGATGTGTGGGGATATTTGGAGATGTTTGGGGATGTTTTGGGATATTTGGAGATGTTTGGAAATGTTTGGGAAATTTGGAGATGTTTGGGGATGTCTGGGGATGTTTGGGGATGTTTGGAGATGTTTGGAAATGTTTGGGGATGTTTGGGGATGTTTGGAGATGTTTGGAAATGTTTGGGGATGTTTGGAGATGTTTGGGGATGTTTGGAGATGCTTGGAGATGTTTGGAAATGTTTGGGATGTTTAGAGATGTTTGGGGATGTTTGGGGATGTTTGAAGATGTTTGTAGATGTTTGGAAATGTTTGGGGATGCTTGGAGATGTTTGGAGATGTTTGGGGATGCTTGGAGATGTTTGAGGATGTTTGGGAATGTTTTGGGATGTTTGGAGATGTTTGGAAATGTTTGGGATGTTTGGAGATGTGTGGTGATGTTTGGAGATGTTTTGGGATGTTTTGGGATGTTTGGAGATGTTTGGAAATGTTTGGGATGTTTAGAGATGTTTGGGGATGTTTGGGATGTTTGGGATGTTTGGGAATGTTTTGGGATGTTTGGAGATGTTTGGAAATGTTTGGGGATGTTTGGAAATAATTGGGGATGTTTGGAGATGTTTGGAAATGTTTGGGGATGTTTGGAGATGTTTGGGGATTCGTGGAGGTGTTTGGAAATGTTTGGGGATGCTTGGAGATGTTTGGGGATGTTTGGGAATGTTTTGGATGTTTGGAGATGTTTGGAAATGTTTGGGGATGTTTGGAGATGTTTGGGGATGTTTGGAGATGTTTGCAAATGTTTGGGGATGTTTGGAGATGTTTGGGGATGTTTGGAGATGTTTGGAAATGTTTGGGATGTTTGGCGATGTTTGGGGATGTTTGGGGATGTTTGGAGATGTTTGGGGATGTTTGGAGATGTTTGGGGATATTTGGAGATGTTTGGGAATTCGTGGAGATGTTTGGAAATGTTTGGGGATGTTTGGAGATGTTTGGGGATGTTTGGAGATGCTTGGAGATGTTTGGAAATGTTTGGGATGTTTAGAGATGTTTGGGGATGTTTGGGGATGTTTGAAGATATTTGGAGATGTTTGGAAATGTTTGGGGATGCTTGGAGATGTTTGGAGATGTTTGGGGATGCTTGGAGATGTTTGGGGATGTTTGGGAATGTTTTGGGATGTTTGGAGATGTTTGGAAATGTTTGGGATGTTTGGAGATGTTTGGAAATGTTTGGGATGTTTGGCGATGTTTGGGGATGTTTGGGGATGTTAGGAGATGTTTGGGAATTCGTGGAGATGTTTGGAAATGTTTGGGGATGTTTGGAGATGTTTGGGGATGTTTGGAGATGCTTGGAGATGTTTGGAAATGTTTGGGATGTTTAGAGATGTTTGGGGATGTTTGGGGATGTTTGAAGATGTTTGGAGATGTTTGGAAATGTTTGGGGATGCTTGGAGATGTTTGGAGATGTTTGGGGATGCTTGGAGATGTTTGGGGATGTTTGGGAATGTTTTGGGATGTTTGGAGATGTTTGGAAATGTTTGGGATGTTTGGAGATGTGTGGGGATGTTTGGAGATGTTTGGGGATGTTTTGGGATGTTTGGAGATGTTTGGAAATGTTTGGGATGTTTAGAGATGTTTGGGGATGTTTGGGATGTTTGGGGATGTTTGGGAATGTTTTGGGATGTTTGGAGATGTTTGGAAATGTTTGGGGATGTTTGGAAATGTTTAGGGATGTTTGGAGATGTTTGGAAATGTTTGGGGATGTTTGGAGATGTTTGGGGATTCGTGGAGGTGTTTGGAAATGTTTGGGGATGCTCTGAGATGTTTGGGGATGTTTGGGAATGTTTTTGGATGTTTGGAGATGTTTGGAAATGTTTGGGGATGTTTGGAGATGTTTGGGGATGTTTGGAGATGTTTGGAAATGTTTGGGGATGTTTGGAGATGTTTGGGGATGTTCGGAGATGTTTGGAAATGTTTGGGATGTTTGGGGATGTTTGGGGATGTTTGGAGATGTTTGGGGATATTTGGAGATGTTTGGGGATTCGTGGAGATGTTTGGAAATGTTTGGGGATGCTTGGAGATGTTTGGGGATGTTTGGGGATGTTTGGAAATGTTGGAGATGTTTGGAAATGTTGGAAATGTTTGGAGATGTTTGGGGATGTTTGAAGATGTTTGGGGATGTTTGGAGATGTTTTGGGATGTTAGGAAATGTTGGAGATGTTTGGAAATGTTTAGGGATGTTTGGAGATGTTTGGAGACGTTTGGAGATGTTTGGAGATGTTTGGAGATGTTTGGAAATGTTGGAGATGTTTGGAAAAGTTGGAGATGTTTGGAGATGTTTGGGGATGTTTGGAGATGTTTGGGTATGTTTTGGGATGTTTGGAGATGTTTGGAAATGTTTGGAATGTTTGGAGATGTTTATGGATGTTTGGGGATGTTTGGGGATGTTTGGAGATGTTTGGGGATTCGTGGAGATGTTTGGGGATGTTTGCAGATGTTTGGGGATGTCTTGGGATGTTTGGAGATGTTTGGAAATGTTTGGGATGTTTGGAGATGTTTGGGGATGTTTGGGGATGTTTGTGGATGTTTTGGGATGTTTGGAGATGTTTGGAAATGTTTAGGGATGTTCGGAGATGTTTGCGGATTCGTGGAGATGTTTGGAAATGTTTGGGGATGCTTGGAGATGTTTGGGGATGTTTGGAGATGTTTGGGGATGTTTTGGGATGTTTGGAGATGTTTGGAAATGTTTGAAATGTTTGGAGATGTTTGGGGATCTTTGGGGATCTTTGGGGATGTTTGGGGATATTTGGAGATGTTTGGAAATGTTTGGGATTCGTGGAGATGTTTGGAAATGTTTGGGGATGCTTGGAGATGTTTGGGGATGTTTGGAAATGTTTGGGGACGCTTGGAGATGTTTGGGGATGTTTGGGAATGTTTTGGGATGTTTGGAGATGTTTGGAAATGTTTGGGATATTTGGAGATGTGTGGGGATATTTGGAGATGTTTGGGGATGTTTTGGGATATTTGGAGATGTTTGGAAATGTTTGGGAAGTTTGGAGATGTTTGGGGATGTCTGGGAATGTTTGGGGATGTTTGGAGATGTTTGGAAATGTTTGGGGATGCTTGGAGATGTTTGGGGATGTTTGGGGATGTTTGGAGATGTTTGGGGATGTTTTGGGATGTTTGGAAATGTTTGGGATGTTTGGGGATGTTTGGGGATGTTTGGAGATTTTTGGAGATGTTTGGGGATTTGTGGAGATGTTTGGAAATGTTTGGGATGTTGGAGATGTTTGGGGATGTTTGGGAATGTTTTGGGATGTTTGGAGATGTTTGGAAATGTTTGGGATGTTTGGAGATGTTTGGGGATGTTTGGAGATATTTGGGGATGTTTGGAGATGTTTGGAGATGTTTGGGGATGTTTGGGGATGTTTGGGGATGTTTGGAGATGTTTGGAGATGTTTGGGGATTCGTGGAGATGTTTGGAAATGTTTGGGGATGCTTGGAGATGTTTGGGGATGTTTGGAGATGTTTGGGGATGTTTTGGGATATTTGGGGATGCTTGGAGATGTTTGGGGATGTTTGGAAATGTTTGGGGACGCTTGGAGATGTTTGGGGATGTTTGGGAATGTTTTGGGATGTTTGGAGATGTTTGGAAATGTTTGGGATGTTTGGAGATGTGTGGGGATATTTGGAGATGTTTGGGGATGTTTTGGGATATTTGGAGATGTTTGGAAATGTTTGGGAAATTTGGAGATGTTTGGGGATGTCTGGGGATGTTTGGGGATGTTTGGAGATGTTTGGAAATGTTTGGGGATGCTTGGAGATGTTTGGGGATGTTTGGGGATGTTTGGAGATGTTTGGAGATGTTTTGGGATGTTTGGAAATGTTTGGGATGTTTGGGGATGTTTGGAGATTTTTGGAGATGTTTGGGGATTTGTGGAGATGTTTGGAAATGTTTGGGATGTTGGAGATGTTTGGGGATGTTTGGGAATGTTTTGGGATGTTTGGAGATGTTTGGAAATGTTTGGGATGTTTGGAGATGTTTGGGGATGTTTGGAGATATTTGGGGATGTTTGGAGATGTTTGGAGATGTTTGGAGATGTTTGGGGATGTTTGGGGATGTTTGGGGATGTTTTGGGATGTTTGGAAATGTTTGGGATGTTTGGAGATGTGTGGGGATATTTGGAGATGTTTGGGGATGTTTTGGGATATTTGGAGATGTTTGGAAATGTTTGGGAAGTTTGGAGATGTTTGGGGATGTCTGGGGATGTTTGGGGATGTTTGGAGATGTTTGGAAATGTTTGGGGATGCTTGGAGATGTTTGGGGATGTTTGGGGATGTTTGGAGATGTTTTGAGATGTTTTGGGATGTTTGGAAATGTTTGGGATGTTTGGGGATGTTTGGGGATTTTTGGAGATTTTTGGAGATGTTTGGGGATTTGTGGAGATGTTTGGAAATGTTTGGGATGTTGGAGATGTTTGGGGATGTTTGGGAATGTTTTGGGATGTTTGGAGATGTTTGGAAATGTTTGGGATGTTTGGAGATGTTTGGGGATGTTTGGAGATATTTGGGGATGTTTGGAGATGTTTGGAGATGTTTGGAGATGTTTGGGGATGTTTGGGGATGTTTGGGGATGTTTGGAGATGTTTGGAGATGTTTGGGGATTCGTGGAGATGTTTGGAAATGTTTGGGGATGCTTGGAGATGTTTGGGGATGTTTGGAGATGTTTGGGGATGTTTTGGGATGTTTGGAGATGTTTGGAAATGTTTGGGATGTTTGGAGATGTTTGGGGATGTTTTGGGATGTTTGGAAATGTTTGGGATGCTTGGAGATGTTTGGGGATGTTTGGAGATGTTTGGAGATGTTTGGGGATTCGTGGAGATGTTTGGAAATGTTTGGGGATGCTTGGAGATGTTTGGAGATGTTTGGGGATGTTTGGAGACATGCGCGGTGTAGCCGTTTTTTCTCGGATCTACCTTCCAGAAATGCACGGTCTAGCCTTTCTTTCCTGTGTAGCAGTTTTCCTGTGTAGCAGTATAGAAAAGCAGGGAGAGAGCGAGAGACAGTACAGAGAGGTGTCCTGATATAGCAGTATAGAAGAGCAGGGAGAGAGCGAGAGACAGTACAGAGAGGTGTCCTGATATAGCAGTATAGAAGAGCAGGGAGAGAGCGAGAGACAGTACAGAGAGGTGTCCTGATATAGCAGGATAGAAGAGCAGGGAGGGGGGAGAGACAGTACAGAGAAGTGACCCCATGTAGCAGGATAGAAGAGCAGGGAGGGGGGAGAGACAGTACAGAGAAGTGACCCCATGTAGCAGTATAGAAGAGCAGGGAGGGGGGAGAGACAGTACAGAGAAGTGACCCCATGTAGCAGTATAGAAGAGCAGGGAGGGGGGAGAGCCAGTACAGAGAGGTGTCCTGTGTAGCAGGATAGAAGAGCAGGGAGGGGGGAGAGACAGTACAGAGAAGTGACCCCATGTAGCAGGATAGAAGAGCAGGGAGGGGGGAGAGACAGTACAGAGAAGTGACCCCATGTAGCAGTATAGAAGAGCAGGGAGGGGGGAGAGACAGTACAGAGAGGTGTCCTGTGTAGCAGGATAGAAGAGCAGGGAGGGGGGAGAGACAGTACAGAGAAGTGACCGCGTGTAACTACATAGGAAAGAAGTGTGTGGGGGAGAGATATGTGATACCATGGACTGAGAGATGTGTGACATCATGACTGAGAGACGCGTGACATCATGACTGATAGACGTGTGACATCATGACTGATAGACGTGTGACATCATGACTGATAGACGTGTGACATCACGACTGAGAGACGTGTGACATCATGACTGATAGACGTGTGACATCATGACTGAGAGATGTTGGAGATGTTTGGGGATGTTTGGAAATGTTTGGGGACGCTTGGAGATGTTTGGGGATGTTTGAAAATGTTTGGGGATGTTTGGAGATGTTTGGAGATGTTTGGAGACGTTTGGAGATGTTTGGAGATGTTTGGAAATGTTTGGAAATGTTTGGAATGTTTGGGATGTTTAGAGATGTTTGGGGATTCATGGAGATGTTTGGGGATGTTTGGAGATGTTTGGGGATGTTTGGAGATGTTTGGAGATGTTTGGAAATGTTGGAGATGTTTGGAGATGTTTGGGGATGTTTGGAGACGTTTGGAGACGTTTGGAGATGTTTGGAAATGTTGGAGATGTTTGGAGATGTTTGGGGATGTTTGGAGATGTTTGGGGATGTTTTGGGATGTTTGGAAATGTTTGGAAATGTTTGGAATGTTTGGGATGTTTGGAGATGTTTGGGGATTCATGGAGATGTTTGGGGATGTTTGGAGATGTTTGGGGATGTTTGGGGATGTTTGGAGATGTTTGGGGATGTTTGGAGATGTTTGGGGATGTTTTGGGATGTTTGGAGATGTTTGGGAATGTTTTGGATGTTTGGAGATGTTTGGGGATGTTTGGGGATGTTTTGGGATGCTTTGGGATGTTTGGAGATGTTTGGAAATGTTTGGGATGTTTGGAGATGTTTGGAGATGTTTCGGGATTCGTGGAGATGTTTGGGGATGTTTGGGGATGTTTTGGGATGTTTGGAGATGTTGGGAAATGTTTGGGATGTTTGGGGATTTTTGGGGATGTTTGGGGATGTTTGGAGATGTTTTGGGATGTTTGGAAATGTTTGGGGATGTTTGGAGATGTTTGGAGATGTTTGGGGATGTTTGGAGATGTTTGGAGATGTTTGGGGATGTTTGGAGACATGCGCGGTGTAGCCGTTTTTTCTCGGATCTACCTTCGAGAAATGCACGGTCTAGCCTTTCTTTCCTGTGTAGCAGTTTTCCTGTGTAGCAGTATAGAAAAGCAGGGAGAGAGCGAGAGACAGTACAGAGAGGTGTCCTGATATAGCAGTATAGAAGAGCAGGGAGAGAGCGAGAGACAGTACAGAGAGGTGTCCTGATATAGCAGTATAGAAGAGCAGGGAGGGGGGAGAGACAGTACAGAGAGGTGTCCTGATATAGCAGGATAGAAGAGCAGGGAGGGGGGAGAGACAGTACAGAGAAGTGTCCCCGTGTAGCAGGATAGAAGAGCAGGGAGAGGGGGAGAGACAGTACAGAGAAGTGACCCCATGTAGCAGTATAGAAGAGCAGGGAGGGGGGAGAGACAGTACAGAGAGGTGTCCTGTGTAGCTAGATAGGAAAGAAGTGTGTGGGGGAGAGATATGTGATACCATGGACTGAGAGACGCGTGACATCATGACTGAGAGACGCGTGACATCATGACTGAGAGACGTGTGACATCATGACTGAGAGACGTGTGACATCATGACTGATAGACGTGTGACATCATGACTGAGAGAGGTGTGACATCATGACTGAGAGACGCGTGACATCATGACTGATAGACGTGTGACATCATGACTGAGAGACGTGTGACATCATGACTGAGAGACGTGTGACATCATGACTGAGAGAGGTGTGACATCATGACTGAGAGACGCGTGACATCATGACTGATAGACGTGTGACATCATGACTGAGAGACGTGTGACATCATGACTGAGAGACGTGTGACATCATGACTGAGAGAGGTGTGACATCATGACTGAGAGACGCGTGACATCATGACTGATAGACGTGTGACATCATGACTGATAGACGTGTGACATCATGACTGAGAGAGGTGTGACATCATGACTGAGAGACGCGTGACATCATGACTGATAGACGTGTGACATCATGACTGAGAGACGTGTGACATCATGACTGAGAGACGTGTGACATCATGACTGATAGACGTGTGACATCATGACTGAGACAGGTGTGACATCATGACTGAGAGAGGTGTGACATCATGACTGATAGACGTGTGACATCATGACTGAGAGAGGTGTGACATCATGACTGAGAGACGTGTGACATCATGACTGATAGACGTGTGACACCATGACTGAGAGACGTGTGACACCAGGGCTTCTTATAACCCCCTGCGCCCCATGTCCCCTTCCACTAGATTCGCACGTTTTCTGAATGTATCTTTTCCATATAATTTTATATGTTTTGAATTCACATCACGTTCTGGATCAGATTTTCCTGCTCCGTTATTATTATCTGGATATTTCCTCGGCCCAAGCTCAGGATTTCAGGAACCTTCATGAAAATGTTGGAGAATCCTGACGCAGGTTTATAAATGTACAGAAAAGAAATTGGATTAAATGATTAAAGGCTGGGAATTGGCATCTTGTGACTTTGTACTCCTGGGGGCAGCGGCTGTGAACGGCCCCAGGCAGCACCGAATTATCTGCCATATTTGTACAAGTAAATGCATTTCTGGGTGACTGGGAGATGTAAACACACAGCCATGAAATATTCATGTCCAGAGCCGCCGAGCACAGGCTGAGCCCCTACAGCATCGTGAGCCAACAGCGGCCGCTCATCCAATGCATTCCTCAACACCGTATAACACTCCTAGCTGTAACCCCCCCAGAAGGTGTACAATGGTATTCCCCAACACCGTACAACACTCCCAGCTGTACCCCCCCCAGAAGGTGTACAATGGTATTCCCCAACACCGTACAACACTCCCAGCTGTACCCCCCCCAGAAGGTGTACAATGGTATTCCCCAACACCGTACAACACTCCCAGCTGTACCCCCCCCCCAGAAGGTGTACAATGGTATTCCCCAACACCGTACAACACTCCCAGCTGTACCCCCCCCAGAAGGTGTACAATGGTATTCCCCAACACCGTATAACACTCCCACATGTACCCCCCCCCCAGAAGGTGTACAATGGTATTCCCCAACACCATACAACACTCCAAGCTGTACCCCCCCCAGAAGGTGTGCAATGGTATTCCCCAACACCGTATAACACTCCCAGCTGTACGCCCCCCCCAGAAGGTGTACAATGGTATTCCCCAACACCGTACAACACTCCCAGCTGTACCCCCCCCCCAGAAGGTGTACAATGGTATTCCCCAACACCGTATAACACTCCCACATGTACCCCCCCCCAGAAGGTGTACAATGGAATTCCCTGACACCATATAACACCCCCAGCTGTGCCCCCCCCCAGAAGGTGTACAATGGTATTCCCCAACACCGTATAACACTCCCAGCTGTACCCCCCCCCCCAGAAGGTGTACCATGGTATTCCCTGACACCATATAACACTCCCAGCTGTGCCCCCCCAGAAGGTGTACAATGGTATTCCCCAACACCGTATAACACTCCCAGCTGTACCCCCCCCAGTAGGTGTACAATGGAATTCCCTGACACCATATAACACCCCCACCTGTACCCCCCCCAGAAGGTGTACAATGGTATTCCCCAACACCGTATAACACACGCACATGTACCCCCCCCAGAAGGTGTACAATGGTATTCCCCGACAACATGTAACACTCCCAGCTGTGCCCCCCCCAGAAGGTGTACAATGGTATTCCCCGACAACATGTAACACTCCACCTGTACCCCCCCCCAGAAGATGTACAATGGTATATCCTGACACCATATAACACTCCCACCTGTACCCCCCCCCAGAAGGTGTACAATGGTATATCCCGTCACCATGTAACACTCCAACCTGTACCCCCCCAGAAGGTGTACAATGGTATATCCTGACACCATATAACACTCCACCTGTACCCCCCCAGAAGGTGTACAATGGTATTTCCTGACACCATATAACACTCCCACCTGTACCCCCCCAGAAGGTGTACAATGGTATATCCTGACACCATATAACACTCCATCCTGTACCCCCCCCACAGAAGGTGTACAATGGTATATCCTGACACCATATAACACTCCCACCTGTACCCCCCCCCCCAGAAGGTGTACAATGGTATATCCTGACACCATATAACACTCCATCCTGTACCCCCCCCCCAGAAGGTGTACAATGGTATATCCTGACACCATATAACACCCCCAGCTGTACCCCCCCCCTAGAAAGTGTACAATGGTATTCCCCGACACCATGTAACACTCCCAGCTGTACCCCCACCCCGAGAAGGTGTACAATGGTATATCCTGACACCATATAACACCCCCACCTGTACCCCCCCAGAAGGTGTACAATGGTATATCCTGGCACCATATAACACTCCCACCTGTACCCCCCAGAAGGTGTACAATGGTATATCCTGACACCATATAACACCCCCAGCTATACCCCCCCCAGAAGGTGTACAATGGTATATCCTGACACCATATAACACTCCCACCTGTACCCCCCCCCCAGAAGGTGTACAATGGTATATTCTGACACCATATAACACTCCCACCTGTACCCCCCCCCCCCCAGAAGGTGTACAGTGGTATTTCCTGACACCATATAACACCCCCAGCTATACCCCCCCAGAAGGTGTACAGTGGTATTTCCTGACACCATATAACACCCCCAGCTATACCCCCCCAGAAGGTGTACAATGGTATATCCTGACACCATATAACACCCCCACCTGTACCCCCCCCCCCAGAAGGTGTACAGTGGTATTTCCTGACACCATATAACACCCCCTCCTGTACCCCCCCCCCCCAGAAGGTGTACAATGGTATTTCCTGACACCATATAACACCCCCTCCTGTAACCCCCCCCCCCCCAGAAGGTGTACAATGGTATATCCTGACACCATATAACACCCCCTCCTGTACCCCCCCCCCCCAGAAGGTGTAAAATGGTATATCCTGACACCATATAACACTCCCACCTGTACCCCCCCCCCCAAGAAGGTGTACAGTGGTATTTCCTGACACCATATAACACACCCACTGTACCCCCCAGAAGGTGTACAATGGTATATCCTGACACCATATAACACTCCCACCTATACCCCCCCCAGAAGGTGTACAATGGTATATCCTGACACCATATAACATCCCCACCTGTACCCCCCCAGAAGGTGTACAATGGTATATCCTGACACCATATAACACCCCCACCTGTACCCCCCCCCCCCCCAGAAGGTGTACAGTGGTATTTCCTGACACCATATAACACCCCCTCCTGTACCCCCCCCCAGAAGGTGTACAATGGTATATCCTGACACCATATAACACTCCCACCTGTACCCCCCCCCCCCAAGAAGGTGTACAGTGGTATTTCCTGACACCATATAACACACCCACTGTACCCCCCAGAAGGTGTACAATGGTATATCCTGACACCATATAACACTCCCACCTATACCCCCCCCCCCCAGAAGGTGTACAATGGTATATCCTGACACCATATAACACTCCCACCTGTACCCCCCCCCAGAAGGTGTACAGTGGTATATCCTGACACCATATAACACTCCCACCTGTACCCCCCCCCAGAAGGTGTACAATGGTATTTCCTGACACCATATAACACTCCCACCTGTACCCCCCGCAGAAGGTGTACAATGGTATATCCTGACACCATATAACACTCCCACCTGTACCCCCCCTCAGAAGGTGTACAATGGTATTTCCTGACACCATATAACACTCCCACCTGTACCCCCAGAAGGTGTACGATGGTATTCCCCGACACCATATAACACCCCCACCTGTACCCCCCCCCCCCCAGAAGGTGTACAATGGTATTTCCTGACACCATATAACACTCCCACCTGTACCCTCCCCAGAAGGTGTACGATGGTATTCCCCGACACCATATAACACCCCCACCTGTACCCCCCCCCCCCAGAAGGTGTACAATGGTATTTCCTGACACCATATAACACTCCCACCTGTATGTGTAATGGCCCGATGGACGGGTTCCTTACAAACACTTCCAATTTCCCTTAAATGTGGGAGAATTACGGCCGCTGGATTCCTATAATGTAAGTGACAAGCTCTGCCCCTGTTCACACAACATCAGGTTCTCTAATGACTAATAAATGCACAGAGTGAGCGCCAAGAAATCCGCAGCGAGACCCGTGTGGGGTAAGGTCTCAGTCCGCGCGGAGCAGCCATGGCGGGCCCGGAGATCACTGGGGGTCCTGTATCAGGGTCATTATTATTATATTAATTATGGATAAAACATTCCCAGGATATTTAACCTTTCAGTAATCGGATCATGTGACTACGACCCCAGAGCAGGCGCAGGCTACAGTCACCCAGGATACAAGAAAGAGCAGCTCTCTCCTCCCCTCCCTCAGCTGGAAGTCTCAGAGATGAAAAAACTTTCAAAATTGTGTAAATTTGCATGTTAATAAATATTTGTTTTTCTAATATTTTATTAGGACATAATAACTCCCATTATTATATGTACTGGGGATCTTCTATTACAGGGGTGTACTATGTGCAGGGGGGTGTACTATGTGCAGGGGGTGTACTATGTGCAGGGGGGTGTACTATGTGCAGGGGGTGTACTACGTGCAGTGTCTACTTTGTGCAGGGGGTGTACTATGCGCAGAGGGTGTACCATGTGCAGGGGGTGTGTACTATGTGCAGGGGGTGTGTACTATGTGCAGGGGGTGTGTACTATGTGCAGGGGGTGTACTATGTGCAGGGGGTGTACTATGTGCAGGGGGGTGTACTATGTGCAGGGGGTGTACTATGTGCAGGGGGGTGTACTATGTGCAGGGGGTGTACTATGTGCAGGGGGTGTACTATGTGCAGGGGGTGTACTATGTGCAGGGGGTGTGTACTATGTGCAGGGGGTGTACTATGTGCAGGGGGTGTACTATGTGCAGGGGGGTGTACTATGTGCAGGGGGTGTACTATGTGCAGGGGGGTGTACTATGTGCAGTGTCCTGTGTGCTATGTGCTGGGTCCTGTGTACTATGTGCAGGTTGTGTACTATGTGCAGGGGTGTGTACTAAGTGCAGGAGGTGTACTACGTGCAGGGTGTGTACTATGTGCAGGGGGTGTACTATGTGCAGGGGGTGTACTATGTGCAGGGGGTGTACTATGTGCAGGGGGTGTGTACTATGTGCAGGGGGTGTGTACTATGTGCAGGGGGTGTGTACTATGTGCAGGGTCCTGTGTACTATGTGCAGTGTGTATACTATTTGCAGGGGTCGTGTACTATTTGCAGGGTGAGTGTACTATGTGCAGGGGGTGTACAATATGTGCAGGGGGTGTGTACTATGTGCAGGGGGTGTGTACTATGTGCAGGGGGTGGGTACTATGTGCAGGGGGTGTGTACTATGTGCAGGGGGGTGTACTATGTGCAGGGGGTGTACTATGTGCAGGGGGTGTGTACTATGTGATGGAGGTGTACTATGTGCAGGGGGTGTGTACTATGTGCAGGGGGTGTACTATGTGCAGGGGGTGTGTACTATGTGCAGGGGGTGTGTACTATGTGCAGGGGGTGTACTATGTGCATGGTGTGTACTATGGGCAGGGGGTGTACTATGTGCATGGTGTGTACTATGTGCAGGGTGTACTATGTGCAGGGTCCTGTGTACTATGTGCAGGGTGTGTACTATGTGCAGGGGGTGTGTACTATGTGCAGGGGGTGTGTACTATGTGCAGGGGGGGTGTACTATGTGCAGGTGGTGTACTATGTGCAGGGGGTGTGTACTATGTGCAGGGGGTGTACTATGTGCAGGGGGTGTGTACTATGTGCAGGGGGTGTGTACTATGTGCAGGGGGTGTACTATGTGCATGGTGTGTACTATGTGCAGGGGGTGTACTATGTGCATGGTGTGTACTATATGCAGGGTGTACTATGTGCAGGGTCCTGTGTACTATGTGCAGGGTGTGTACTATGTGCAGGGGGTGTGTACTATGTGCAGGCGGTGTGTACTATGTGCAGGGGGGGTGTACTATGTGCAGGGGGTGTACTATGTGCAGGGGGTGTGTTCTATGTGCAGAGGGTGTGTACTATGTGCAGGGGGTGTGTACTATGTGCAGGGCGTGTGTAATATGTGCAGGGGATGTGTACTATGTGCTGAGTGAGTACTATGTGCAGGGGGTGTGTACTATGTGCAGGGGTCGTGTACTACGTGCAGGGGGTGTACTATGTGCAGTGTCCTGTGTACTATGTGCAGGGTGTGTGTACAATGTGCAGGGGGGTGTACTATGTGCAGGGGGTGTACTATTTGCAGGGGGTGTACTATTTACAGGGGGTGTACTATTTGCAGGGGGTGTGTACTATGTGCAGGGGGTGTGTACTATGTGCAGGGGGGTGTACTATGTGCAGGGTGTGTACTATGTGCAGGGGGTGTACTATGTGCAGTGTCCTGTGTACTATGTGCAGGGGGTGTGTACTATGTGCAGGGTGGGGGTACTATGTGCAGTGTGTACTATGTGCAGGGTGTGTGTACTATGTGCAGGGTGTGTGTACTATGTGCAGGGTGTGTGTACTATGTGCAGGGGGTGTACTATGTGCAGGGGGTGTGTACTATGTGCAGGGGGTGTACTATGTGCAGGGGGTGTACTATGTGCAGGGGGTGTGTACTATGTGCAGGGGGTGTACTATGTGCAGGGTCCTGTGTACTATGTGCAGGGGGTGTACTATGTGCAGGGTCCTGTGTACTATGTGCAGGGGGTGTGTACTATGTGCAGGGTGTGTACTATGTGCAGGGGGTGTACTATGTGCAGGGTACTGTGTACTATGTGCAGGGGGTGTACTATGTGCAGGGGGTGTACTGTGTGCAGGGGGTGTACTATGTGCAGGGGGTGTACTATGTGCAGGAGGTGTGTACTAAGGGCAGGGTTTGTACTATGTGCAGTGTGTGTACTATTTGCAGGGGGTTTACTATGTGCAGGGGTGTGTGCTATGTGCAGGGGGTGTAATATGTGCAGGTTGTGTGCTTTGTGCCGGGGGTGTGTACTATGCGCAGTGTGTGTACTATGGGCAGGGTTTTAATATGTGCAGTGTGTACTATGTGCAGTGTGTACTATGTGCAGGGGGCGTGTACTATGTGCAGGGGGGGTGTACTATGTGCAGTGTGTACTATGTGTAGGGGGTGTACTATGTGCAGGGGGTGTACTATGTGCAGTGTGTACTATGTTTAGGGTGTGTACTATGTTTAGGGTGTGTACTACGTGCAGTGTCTACTTTGTGCAGGGGGTGTACTATGCGCAGAGGGTGTACCATGTGCAGGGGGTGTGTACTATGTGCAGGGGGTGTACTATGTACAGGGGATATTTACTATGTGCAGGGGGTGTACTATGTGCAGGGGGTGTACTGTGTGCAGGGGGTGTACTATGTGCAGGGGGTGTACTATGTGCAGGGGTTGTGTACTATGTGCAGTGTGTACTATGTGCAGGGGATGTACTATGTGCAGGGGCTGTACTATGTGCACGGGGTGTGTACTATGTGCAGGGGGTGTACTATGTACAGGGGATATGTACTATGTGCAGGGGGTGTACTATGTGCAGGGGGTGTAATATGTGCAGTGGGGTGTGTACTATGTGCAGGGGTGTAATATTTGCAGGGTGTACTATGTGCAGGGGGTGTACTATGTGCAGGGGTTGTGTACTATGTGCAGTGGGGAATGTACTATGTGCAGGGGGTGTGTACTATGTGCAGGGGTTTTGCTATGTGCAGGGGGTGTACTATGTGCAGGGGGTGTGTACTATGTGCAGGGGTTGTGCTATTATCAGGGGTTGTGCTATGTGCAGGGGGTGTACTATGTCCAGGGTGTGTACTATGTCCAGGGTGTGTACTATGTGCAGGGTGTGTACTATGTGCAGTGTGTACTATGTGCAGGGTGTGTACTACGTGCAGGGTGTGTACTATGTGCAGGGTGTGTACTATGTGCAGTGTGTACTATGTGCAGTGTGTACTATGTGCAGGGGGTGTGTACTATGTGCAGTGTGTACTATGTGCAGTGTGTGTACTATGTGCAGGGGGTGTACTATGTATAGGGGTGTACTGTGTGCAGGGGGTGTACTATGTGCAGGGGGTGTGTACTATGTGCAGGGGGTGTGTACTATATGCAGGGGGTGTACTATGTGCAGTGTGTAATATGTGTAGTGTGTACTATGTGCAGTGTCATGTGTGTTGTGCAAGGGGTGTACTATGTGCAGGGTGTGTGTACTTTGTGCAGGGGGGTTGTACTATGTGCAGGGTGTGTACTATGTGCAGGGGGCTTGTGCTACGTGCAGGGGGTGTGTACTATGTGCAGGGGGTGTACTATGTTCATTGTGAACTATTTGCAGTGTGTACTATGTGCAGTGTCCTGTGTACTATGTGCAGGGTGTGTATTATGTGCAGCGGGGTGTAGTGTGTGCAGTGGGTGTACTATTTGCAGGGGGGTGTACTATGTGCATGTTGTGTACTATGTGCAGGGGGTGTACTATGTGCAGGGGGTGTGTACTATGTGCAGGGGTTTACTATGTGCAGGTGTGTCTACTTTGTACAGGGGGTGTACTATGCGCAGAGGGTGTACCATGTGCAGGGGGTGTGTACTATGTGCAGGGGGTGTACTATGTACAGGGGATATGTACTATGTGCAGGGGGTGTGTACTATGTGCAGGGGGTGTGTACTATGTGCAGTGTGTACTATGTGCAGGGGATGTACTATGTGCAGGGGATGTACTATGTGCAGGTGGTGTGTACTATGTGCAGGGGGTGTACTATGTGCAGGGGCTGTACTATGTGCAGGGTGTGTACTATGTGCATGGTGTGTACTATGTGCAATTGGTGTACTATGTGCAGGGGATGTACTATGTGCAAGGGGTGTGTACTATGTGCAGGGTGTGTACTATGTGCAGGGGGGTGTACTATGAGCAGGGATTCACTATGTGCAGGGGGTGTACTATGTGCAGGGGGTGTGTACTATGTGCAGGGGGGTGTACTATGTGCAGGGGGTGTATACTATGTGCAGGGGGTGTGTACTATGTGCAGAGTGTGTACTATGTGCAGGGGGTGTACTATGTGCAGGGTGTGTACTATATGCAGGGGTGTACTATGTGCAGGGGTGTACTATGTGCAGGGGGTGTACTATATTCAGGGGGTGTACTATGTGCAGGGGGTGTACTATGTGCAGAGTGTACTATGTGCAGGGTGTGTACTATGTGCAGTGTGTACTATGTGCAGGTGGTGTGTACTATGTGCAGGGTGTGTACTATGTGCAGGGGGTGTACTATGTGCAGGGGGTGTACTATGTGCAGTGTGTACTATGTGCAGTGTGTAATATGTGTAGTGTGTACTATGTGCAGTGTCATGTGTGTTGTGCAAGGGGTGTACTATGTGCAGGGTGTGTGTACTTTGTGCAGGGGGGTTGTACTATGTGCAGGGTGTGTACTATGTGCAGGGGGTGTGTGCTACGTGCAGGGGGTGTTTACTATGTGCAGGGGGTGTACTATGTTCATTGTGAACTATTTGCAGTGTGTACTATGTGCAGTGTCCAGTGTACTATGTGCAGGGTGTGTATTATGTGCAGCGGGGTGTACTGTGTGCAGTGGGTGTACTATTTGCAGGGGGGTGTACTATGTGCATGTTGTGTACTATGTGCAGGGGTGTACTATGTGCAGGGGGTGTGTACTATGTGCAGGGGGTTTACTATGTGCAGGTGTGTCTACTTTGTACAGGGGGTGTACTATGCGCAGAGGGTGTACCATGTGCAGGGGGTGTGTACTATGTGCAGGGGGTGTACTATGTACACGGGATATGTACTATGTGCAGGGGGTGTGTACTATGTGCAGTGTGTTTTATGTGCAGGGGATGTACTATGTGCAGGGGGTGTACTATGTGCAGGTGGTGTGTACTATGTGCAGGGGGTGTACTATGTGCAGGGGCTGTACTATGTGCAGGGTGTGTACTATGTGCATGGTGTGTACTATGTGCAATTGGTGTACTATGTGCAGGGGATGTACTATGTGCAAGGGGTGTGTACTATGTGCAGGGTGTGTACTATGTGCAGGGTGTGTACTATGTGCAGGGGGGGTGTACTATGTGCAGGGGGGGTGTACTATGTGCAGGCGGTGTATACTATGTGCAGGGGGTGTGTACTATGTGCAGAGTGTGTACTATGTGCAGGGGGTGTACTATGTGCAGGGTGTGTACTATATGTAGGGGTGTACTATGTGCAGGGGTGTACTATGTGCAGGGGTGTACTATGTGCAGGGGGTGTGCTATGTGCAGGGGGTGTACTATGTGCAGGGGGTGTACTATGTGCAGGGTGTGTGTACTATGTGCAGGGTCCTGTGTACTATGTGCAGGGGGTGTGTACTATGTGCAGGGTGTACTATGTGCAGGGGGTGTACTATGTGCAGGGGGTGTGTACTATGTGCAGTGTGTACTATGTGCAGGGTGTGTACTATGTGCAGTGTGTACTATGTGCAGGGGGTGTGTACTATGTGCAGTGTGTACTATGTGCAGTGTCCTGTGTGTTGTGCAGGGGGCGCCATATTCAGGGTTTCTGTTGCCCATTCTTCATGAATCTGGCCCCCCTGGTCCTGTCCTGACAGAGGTCAGCACTTTTCTTTGCTTCACCTGCCCCTTCAGTGCAGAGATTTGTGTTACATGAAGAATAGCGCAGCCGCCCCAAAACAAGGTGTGACACAGATGTGCGGACGCTTCTTATATACACGTCCACGCCGTTTACACCAGAAAGAACAAGCAGTTCCCGCGCGGTCCTTAGTAGATGACCCCCAGTGTCTTCATATTACCCCGGTCTCCCTGAGTATAAGATGTGGGCTCTGGCTCCAGGATCTGCTGTAATATTCCACAGTCGTCAGAGGTGTCAGACAAATTTCCAGGATCCTGAAGTTTGGGAAATTGAGTAAATGAGGGTTGTGCGTATCATCACTGCGCCCATCCTCCATCCTCCTGAGAGCAGAACAGTGAGCGCACCGGGGAACATAAAGGGGCTCCTGCAGGGATGAGACAAGGTCAGAAGTCTCCCAAAATCCCATCAACATCACAGGCACCCCGAGTGTCCCCCTGAGCACACACTCCATGTCCCTGAGACTGACATTCAGCCTTAAAGGGGTTTTCTTCCAACGGAGATCACGTTCTTCTATGTCCTCAGGATAAGAAGATATCACATCCAGCATTTCTCAGATATAATCCCACCCGTCTCTATCAGTCCTGCTGGACACAAGCTCAGTTGACCCTAGACACGACCCTGTAACTTCTGACTTAGGGTCGGGTGGCAGCCATCTTGGATTTGTATGTAACAGCCGTGGAGCTGTAAATCTTTGTCTTGCTGCTCTGAGCCTGTAGCCCCGCCCCCTGCATGGAGCTCGGAGACACTGACTGATCACATCCTGCCAGGAGATCGTGAGCAGAGAGAGAGGCTGCAAAAAACAAATGACAGGAAGATAAGTGATCCGGGGGAAGGGGGAGGCAGGCACATGTCTGTGAGATGTAGCAGAGCTGTTAGTGTAACAGTGTAAATGTCTGTCAGCCTCAGTGCAATAGGCATCTCATCATCTCTGATCTGTCTCATCTCTCCTCCTCTCATCACAAGGGACCTGGAGATGTCTCACCTCTCCTCCTCTCATCACAAGGCACCTGGAGATGTCTCACCTCTCCTCCTCTCATCACAAGGCACCTGGAGATGTCTCACCTCTCCTCCTCACATCACAAGGCACCTGGAGATGTCTCACCTCTCCTCCTCTCATCACAAGGCACCTGGAGATGTCTCACCTCTCCTCCTCACATCACAAGGCACCTGGAGATGTCTCGCCTCTCCTCCTCACATCACAAGGCACCTGGAGATGTCTCACCTCTCCTCCTCTCATCACAAGGCACCTGGAGATGTGTCACCTCTCCTCCTCTCATCACAAGGCACCTGGAGATGTCTCACCTCTCCTCCTCTCATCACAAGGCACCTGGAGATGTCTCGCCTCTCCTCCTCACATCACAAGGCACCTGGAGATGTCTCACCTCTCCTCCTCACATCACAAGGCACCTGGAGATGTCTCACCTCTCCTCCTCTCATGACAAGGCACCTGGAGATGTCTCACCTCTCCTCCTCTCATCACAAGGCACCTGGAGATGTCTCGCCTCTCCTCCTCACATCACAAGGCACCTGGAGATGTCTCACCTCTCCTCCTCACATCACAAGGCACCTGGAGATGTCTCACCTCTCCTCCTCTCATGACAAGGCACCTGGAGATGTCTCACCTCTCCTCCTCTCATCACAAGGCACCTGGAGATGTCTCACCTCTCCTCCTCACATCACAAGGCACCTGGAGATGTCTCGCCTCTCCTCCTCACATCACAAGGCACCTGGAGATGTCTCACCTCTCCTCCTCTCATCACAAGGCACCTGGAGATGTGTCACCTCTCCTCCTCTCATCACAAGGCACCTGGAGATGTCTCACCTCTCCTCCTCTCATCACAAGGCACCTGGAGATGTCTCACCTCTCCTCCTCACATCACAAGGCACCTGGAGATGTCTCACCTCTCCTCCTCTCATGACAAGGCACCTGGAGATGTCTCACCTCTCCTCCTCTCATCACAAGGCACCTGGAGATGTCTCACCTCTCCTCCTCACATCACAAGGCACCTGGAGATGTCTCGCCTCTCCTCCTCACATCACAAGGCACCTGGAGATGTCTCACCTCTCCTCCTCTCATCACAAGGCACCTGGAGATGTCTCACCTCTCCTTCTCTCATCACAAGGGACCTGGAGATGTCTCACCTCTCCTCCTCTCATCACAAGGCACCTGGAGATGTCTCGCCTCTCCTCCTCACATCACAAGGCACCTGGAGATGTCTCACCTCTCCTCCTTTCATCACAAGGGACCTAGAGATGTCTCACCTCTCCTCCTCTCATCACAAGGCACCTGGAGATGTCTCACCTCTCCTCCTTTCATCACAAGGGACCTAGAGATGTCTCACCTCTCCTCCTCTCATCACAAGGCACCTGGAGATGTCTCACCTCTCCTCCTCACATCACAAGGCACCTGGAGATGTCTCACCTCTCCTCCTCTCATCACAAGGCACCTGGAGATGTCTCACCTCTCCTCCTCTCATCACAAGGCACCTGGAGATGTCTCACCTCTCCTCCTCTCATCACAAGGCACCTGGAGATGTCTCACCTCTCCTCCTCTCATCACAAGGGACCTAGAGATGTCTCGCCTCTCCTCCTCTCATCACAAGGGACCTAGAGATGTGTCACCTCTCCTCCTCTCATCACAAGGCACCTGGAGATGTCTCACCTCTCCTCCTCTCATCACAAGGCACCTCTCCTCCTCTCATCACAAGGCACCTGGAGATGTCTCACCTCTCCTCCTCTCATCACAAGGCACCTGGAGATGTCTCACCTCTCCTCCTCTCATCACAAGGGACCTAGAGATGTCTCGCCTCTCCTCCTCTCATCACAAGGCACCTGGAGATGTCTCACCTCTCCTCTTCTCATCACAAGGCACCTGGAGATGTCTCACCTCTCCTCCTCTCATCACAAGGCACCTGGAGATGTCTCACCTCTCCTCCTCTCATCACAAGGCACCTGGAGATGTCTCACCTCTCCTCCTCTCATCACAAGGGACCTAGAGATGTCTCGCCTCTCCTCCTCTCATCACAAGGGACCTAGAGATGTGTCACCTCTCCTCCTCTCATCACAAGGCACCTGGAGATGTCTCACCTCTCCTCCTCTCATCACAAGGCACCTCTCCTCCTCTCATCACAAGGCACCTGGAGATGTCTCACCTCTCCTCCTCTCATCACAAGGGACCTAGAGATGTCTCGCCTCTCCTCCTCTCATCACAAGGGACCTAGAGATGTGTCACCTCTCCTCCTCTCATCACAAGGCACCTGGAGATGTCTCACCTCTCCTCCTCTCATCACAAGGCACCTGGAGATGTCTCACCTCTCCTCCTCTCATCACAAGGCACCTGGAGATGTCTCACCTCTCCTCCTCTCATCATAAGGCACCTGGAGATGTCTCACCTCTCCTCCTCTCATCACAAGGCACCTGGAGATGTCTCACCTCTCCTCCTCACATCACAAGGCACCTGGAGATGTCTCACCTCTCCTCCTCTCATCACAAGGCACCTGGAGATGTCTCACCTCTCCTCCTCTCATCACAAGGCACCTGGAGATGTCTCACCTCTCCTCCTCTCATCACAAGGCACCTGGAGATGTCTCACCTCTCCTCCTCTCATCACAAGGGACCTAGAGATGTCTCGCCTCTCCTCCTCTCATCACAAGGCTCCTGGAGATGTCTCACCTCTCCTCCTCACATCACAAGGCACCTGGAGATGTCTCACCTCTCCTCCTCTCATCACAAGGGACCTGGAGATGTCTCACCTCTCCTCCTCTCATCACAAGGGACCTAGAGATGTCTCACCTCTCCTCCTCTCATCACAAAGGACCCTTAGATCCAGTGCCATTACTATGAAGAACTCCCTGCTCTGGGATTCAGAGCTTGATGACCATCTCCATATGTGAGGCTGTGCTTCTCATCCACAGTCTTGGGGCTCTAATCCTCCTGGGGTTACTGGTTTACCACCAGAAGTAAAAAAACACAGTGGCCATGGGGCCAGGGATCAAATATGAACTATTAATAATACTGCATCATCTGCCAGAGAGGAGAAGTTTATCTATCTACATATCCATCCATCTCATATCTATCTATCTATCTATCTATCTATCTATCTATCTATCTATCTATCTATCTATCTATCTATCTATCTTGGGCCAGATGCACCACTTGTTCTTTCTCTTGTTTTTGTGCCTTTTTATATTGTGCACTGTTGCCAGTTCTAAACACTTTAATGAGCCTAATAATCATTCATCATTAGCAACTTGTTAATTTAGGCGCAAAAACACTCCAGGAGACTTAAACTGAGAAGTAGCACTGAACTCTTGTGCAGAGCAGCGTATCCCCAGCAACAGAGCTCAGCACACACTACAGACAAAACAGACACTATGTGCAGCCTCTGTTTTTAGTTCATGTCCTTCTATTTACAAACAATCTGCAAAAGCAGCAGCTCAGAAGAGAAGTTTGTAGGAGCACAGAGAAGTGTTCCATGTAGCAGGATAGAAGACAAGTGTGTGGGAGCTACAGATAGTACAGAGAAGTGTCCCATGTAGCAGGATAGAAGAGAAGTGAGTGGGAGCTGCAAACAGGACAGAGAAGTGTTCCGTGTAGCAGGATAGAAGACAAGTGTGTGGGAGCTACAGATAGTACAGAGAAGTGTCCCATGTAGCAGGATAGAAGAGAAGTGTGTGGGAGCTACAGATAGTACAGAGAAGTGTCCCATGTAGCAGGATAGAAGAGAAGTGTGTGGGAGCTACAGATAGTACAGAGAAGTGTCCCATGTAGCAGGATAGAAGAAAAGTGTGTGGGAGCTACAAATAGTACAGAGAAGTGTCCCATGTAGAAGGATAGAAAAGAAGTGTTTTGAAGCTGCAGACAGGACAGAGAAGTCCCCCGTGTAGCAGGATACAAGAGAAGTGAGTGGGAGCTACAGATAGTACAGAGAAGTGTCCCCATGTAGCAGGATAGAAGAGAAGTGTGTGGGAGCTACAGATAGTACAGAGAAGTGTCCCGTGTAGCAGGATACAAGAGAAGTGAGTGGGGCCTGCAGACAGGACAGAGAAGTGTCCCATGTTACAGGATAGAATAGAAGTGTTTTTGAGCTGCTGACAGGATAGAGAAGTGTCCCGTGTAGCAGGATACAAGAGAAGTGAGTGGGTGCTGCAGACAGGACAGAGAAGTGTCCCGTGTAGCAGGATACAAGAGAAGTGAGTGGGTGCTGCAGACAGGACAGAGAAGTGTCCCATGTAGCAGGATAGAAGAGAAGTGTTTTTGAGCTACTGGCAGAACAGAGAAGTGTCCCATGTAGAAGGATACAAGAGAAGTGTTTTGGAGCTGCAGACAGGACAGAGAAGTGTCCCATGTAGCAGGATAGAAGAGAAGTGTTTTGGAGCTGCAGACAGGACAGAGAAGTGTCCCATGTAGCAGGATAACCACACTGGTGTCTGAGGAGGATACTGGCCAGAATTACAGGGGGGCAGTAGTAGATCAGCACTGGGGGATCCCCTCCAGGAGAAGCCACTGCTGAGGAGATTACTGGATGCAGGGTGTCACACACCTCGGTGCTGCTGTGGGGGTCATTCTCATGCTGAGGTGCGGGGGAGGAGCTTGTAGGAGGATCACATGTAAGAGTCTGAATCTAACATTGCCCTAAACTTCCCCTAAAGTAAAGAGATTAATAAGAGGCCGGAGCTCAGCGCATCACAGACGGTTGTAGCTTGTGATAATTTGGGTGCAACAATGAGACTCGAGCGCCGAACAGGGACAAAGGTGATACATTGGGCTCATGGTGACACATCGGGCTCATGGTGATACATCGGGCTCATGGTGATACATCGACACATTTACTTACCCGGTCCAGTCGCGATCCTGTGGCGCGTTGTCCAACGAGGATTCGGGTCTGCCGCGATTCACTAAGGTCGTGGGCCCGATGTCCAGCAGGTGTCGCTGCTGTGTCGAGGTCCGCCGGAGTTCACCTTCTTCTTCCTGGTGCAGGTAAGTGCTGATCTTGCGACACAATTCATTTTTAAAATTTCGCGGTCTTTACGAATCCGTCAGATTGTCTGACGGCCACGCCCCCCCCCCCCAATTTCTGCCGCATGCAAGCAGGCGCTGATGCGCCACAATCCGATCACGTGCGCCAAAAACCAGGGGCTATTCAGCGCAAAGCGGAAATATTCGGCAAACCCGACGAAGGTGCGGCGTTCGGACCCTTATTAAATGAGCCCCTCTGTATCCTGCAGCCCTGGATGTGCTCGGTGCAGGAATTGTAGAAATCTCTTTAATAAATAATCCCGGCTGTTTAGAACAGAAGAATGAGGGAAACCTCCGGAATCCATTCATCGCCCTCCGCACTTCTCTGATTCTTTCTGTATCTTGTGATTCTGTATGAGAATTCAAGATGTTCTGCCTCCACTGCTCAATATACAGTATATACATATATACACTCCTGCCATGATGACTGCTCAGTATATACATTATATATATATATATTGTGGGAGATTTGGCCCAGTAGAGACCGTGGTAGCGGGGTGCTGTGATGCAGTTCAAGACAGTGACACCAAAGTACAGTCCAAAACAGGTCTCGTCTGCGTTTATTGCAGCAGGAACAAAACAAAACAGCCTTCACATTGAGGCATCAAAACAAAATAATATCCTACTCATCAGGGTGCTAACTAAACAATGGTTCTCTGACTCACCACTAACAAAACACTTTTCGTTTCTCCAGGCACAGAGGTCAGGGCTGTGTGCTCTCCAGCCTCCTCTCTCAGCTCTGCTCAGCAGCTGTATCCTCCCTGATTAGGCTGCTCCAGGCACAGAGGTCAAGGCTGCGTGCTCTCCAGCCTCCTTCCAGAGAGACAACACTTCCAGCTCTGCTGAGCGGTTTTATTAGGCTGATTAGGCTGCTCCCACCACCTGTGTCCAAGGTGCTGGACACCCAACCTCAGCACTAAGGCCTTGCATAATAGCAAAACCTAGGGGAAACATACCGCCCATCCACAGTTAACCCCTTCAGTGTCTCACATACCCTCCCCCTCTGTTTGACCCTGTGGGGGCGAACACTTTTGGCCATCAGACAGTGAGTACCAGACAGGGCATCGGCATTCCCATGCAGCTTTCCTGCTCGATGTTCCACCGTGAATTTAAAATTCTGCAACATTAGGAACCACCTTGTGACCCTGGCGTTCCTCTCTTTGGCCTGACTCATCCAGGTGAGGGGAGAGTGATCGGTCACTAGTGTAAACTGTCGCCCTACCAAGTAATACCTCAGGGATTCCAGAGCCCATTTAATCGCCAAGCACTCCCTCTCAACTATACTATAGTTCTTCTCAGGAGGTGTGAGCTTGCGGCTCAGGAATGTCACGGGATGTTCCTCACCCTCCACTACTTGGGACAGGACAGCCCCCAAGCCCACGTCAGAAGCGTCAGTCTGCACAATAAAGGTCTTGGTGAAGTCAGGGGTGATCAGTATCGGTCCCTCACACAAAACCGTCTTAAGTCGCTGAAACGCCCCCTCAGCCTCTTCACTCCACTTTAGCATCACCGCCCTGCTACCCTTGGTCAGGTCAGTCAGGGGTGCCGCTATGGTAGCAAAATCGGGGATAAATCGGCGATAATAGCCCACTATGCCTAGGAAAGCCCTCACTTGCTTCTTGCTCATAGGTCCTGGGCACTGCTGTATCGCCTCCACTTTATTTACTTGGGGTTTGATGACACCTCGCCCAATACGGTACCCCAGGTACCGGGCCTCTTCCAGACCCAGTGCACATTTTTGGGGGTTTGCTGTCAACCCTGCTGCCCTCAGGGAGTCTACCACTGCTTGCACCTTGGCCAGGTGACTCTCCCAATCGGTACTATAAACTATGATGTCATCCAGGTAGGCCGAGGCATATCTCCGGTGAGGTTTTAGGACGAGATCCATTAACCTCTGGAATGTGGCGGGAGCCCCATGTAGCCCAAAGGGGAGTACCACGTACTAAAAAAGCCCATCAGGAGTAACAAAAGCGGTCTTCTCTTTGGCCCTGTCAGTAAGGGGCGCGGCGCGCTTCGGGGACCCGGTAGGGTTTTTGGTGTACCCGGATGTGGGGTTCGGTTATGATGTCATGCTTGATGACTGAAGTACGACCCGGTAACTTAGAGAACACATCCACATTTCGGATCACAAACTCCTTCGCTTCCTGAATCTGGGCCCTGGAGAGGGACTCCGAGATCCGTACTTCAGGCACCTTGGCATCGGGTACACCTACCTCCGGTGTCCTCTTCTTGGGGACAGACGCTTTTTCTACTCCCATGGCCATCAGGGACTCTCTTTCCCTCCATGGCTTTAGGAGGTTCACGTGGTATATCTGTTCGGGTTTCCTCCTCCCCGGCTGAGATACCTTGTAGTTAACCTCCCCCACTTTCTCCATGGTCCTTGCCATTTTGCCAAGAACTTGCTCTCAACGGTGGGCACCAGAACTAGCACTCTGTCGCCTGGGTTAAAGGTCCTGAGTCTGGCTGATCTATTGTAGACCCTAGACTGGGCCTCTTGTGCCCTTGTCATGTGCTCCTTTACAAGGGGCATTACCGCCGCTATGCGGTCCTGCATAAGGGAGACGTGTTCTATCACACTACGGTGGGGGGTCCTCTCCTGTTCCCAGGTCTCCTTAGCTACATCCAAAAGCCAACGTGGGGAACGGCCATATAACAGCTCAAAGGGTGAGAAACCCGTGGAGGACTGGGGAACTTCACGTATGGCAAACATCAAATAGGGCAACAAACAATCCCAGTCCTTCCCATCTTTGCTGACCACTCTCTTTAGCATCCCTTTCAAGGTCTTATTAAACCTCTCGACCAGGCCATCTGTCTGAGGATGATACACAGAGGTGCGGAGCTGTTTAACCTGCAGTAACTTACACATCTCCTTCATTACCCTAGACATGAATGGGGTACCCTGGTCAGTCAAGATTTCCTTGGGGAGGCCTGTGCATGAGAACACCTGGAACAGCTCCCTAGCAATATTTTTGGAGGAGGTGTTCCTTAATGGAATCGCCTCGGGATACCGCGTAGCGTAGTCCAGGATAACCAGGATGTATTGGTGCCCCCTTGAGGATTTGACTATGGGGCCAACCAGATCCATTGCAATCCGTTCAAACGGCACCTCTGTGATTGGTAACGGTACCAGAGGACTCCTGAAGTGGGAGACCGGGGCAGTAAGTTGACACTCAGGGCAGGAGCTACAATACCGGTTTACCTCACACCCCGGGCCAGAAAAATCGCTGCAGGATCCTCTCTCGGGTCTTCTCAGCACCTAAGTGCCCTCCCAGCACATGTTTGTGTGCCAACTCTAGCACCAGCCTACGGTGAGATTGGGGTACTACAAGTTACTCAACCTCCTCACCCCGTATCTGGTCGACCCTGTACAACAGTTCCCCAACAATCACCATTCGGGGGTATATTTTGTCAGCCCCTGGTATTTGGAGTACCCCATTTATCACCTTAACATTCTCCCGTGCTTTAAACAAGGTAGGGTCCTGTAGCTGTGCAGCCCCAAAATTTTCACGGGAAATCTCAAGGTCCGGCATGTCGGCCACCTCCTCGTGGCCCTCGACCTCACCAGCTAGGACCTCTAGGGGAGAGAATTCATCACATGGGGTCACCCCTACTGCTGGTGTGGGTACATCGGCCTCAAAGGGTTCAGGGGCCAAGGCCGGACATACCTGATGTCCATTATCTGCAACAGCACCTAAGGTGGGTCTTTGTCTCCAGAGGTCCCAAAACACTGGTAAGTCTCTGCCGATAATAGCCTCATGAAACAGGGTCCCCACCACCCCCACTTCATGGGCAATAGTACCACAAGGGGTATGTAGGTTGATGACATCAGTGGGATATTCGCGAGTGTCCCCATGTATACACAACACTCCCACTGTACAGTCCAGGATCAACCAAAGTTCCCCGCACCAGGGTGACCAGACTCCCTGAGTCTAGCAAGGCTTCCACTGTGTGACCACCGATTGTGACCATGCACACTTGGGGTTCTGCATCCGTGACTGACTCAGCCGCCAGAACTGGCCGGGCAAACAGTGACACTCGCCGGGTCTGGTTGCAGTCCATTGGCTCCACTGACAGTGGACAGTTGGCAGCAATATGGCCCATTTCATGGCACCGCCAGCACTGGATACGGCCATGACCTCTGTCACGAGCCTCACTGGGTTTCTGGGTATCCACGCCCCCCAATGAACCCCCTCCCAACCTGACATGTCTCCCCTTTTCCGCAGTAGCAGTCTTACCAGCTGGTTTGGTGACCCTGTCACTGGCACTGCTTCGTGTGGGAGAGGTAAGTAGAAGATCCTCCGTAGCCCGATACCTCTCTACTAGGGACACGAGTTCCTCAGCTTTTGTGGGACCGGCCTGTCCAACCACTCTCTCTACCATCTGTGCTGGGGTGCAGTCCTCTGGTTGTAGCCACTTCCGGACAAGATGGATCAGGTCATGCATTTGGGAGCGTGGGGGTAGTCTTTCTGAGTAAGCCCACTGGTGGACCCGGCTGGAGCGAACTTGAACGGTGACCCCAAGACGAGCCAGAATCTCCGCCTTTAGCTGGGGGTACTTACGGGTCTCCGTTTCACTCAGGTCGTAGAAAGCCTTCTGCGACTCGCCTGTCAGGAACGGCGCCAGGACATCTGCCCACTGCTCAGCTGGTAACTCCTCTCGCTCAGCTACTCGCTCGAACACAGTGAGATACGCCTCCACGTCGTCGGCCGTCATCATCTTTTGTAAAGCCTTTTGTACTGCAGCCCGTGCGGAATGCTGGACAACCGGGTACCCTTGCAGACCAGTATGGGACCCCTCAGTAGTCGCCGCTTGCGGTGCTGCCATAACGCCAGAAAACTTTTCCATCATCAGCTGGAACATGGCTCGGGACTCTTCCTGCTGTTGCTGGAGCATGGCTTGCTGCAGCTGCCGATCAGCCCGGGACTCTTCCTGCTGCTGGCGGGACCTCTCCTCCTGCTGCTGGAGCATGGCTTGCTGCTGGCGGGACCTCTCCTCCTGCTGCTGGAGCATGGCTTGCTGCTGGCGGGACCTCTCCTCCTGCTGCTGGAGCATGGCCTGCTGCTGGCGGGACCTCTCCTCCTGCTGCTGGAGCATGGCATGCTGCTGGCGGGACCTCTCCTCCTGCTGCTGGAGCATGGCTTGCTGCAGCTGCCGATTAGCCTGGGACTCTTCCTGCTGTTGCTGGAGCATGGCTGGCTGCTGGCGGGACCTCTCCTCCTGTTGCTGGAGCATGGCTGGCTGCTGGCGGGATCTCTCCTCCTGTTGCTGGAGCATGGCTTTAATAAAGTCCTCCATCTTGGCTTTATCCTGCACTTTGCCTGCTGCTTTCACCCAGGCCATGCAATGTTGCAGGATGTAGCGAGCCTTTCAGGTGTGTGTCTTTTGAGCTGCCCGCAATCCGAAGCGCCATATGTGGGAGATTTGGCCCAGTAGAGACCGTGGTAGCGGGGTGCTGTGATGCAGTTCACGACAGTGACACCAAAGTACAGTCCAAAACAGGTCTCGCCTGCGTTTATTGCAGCCGGAACAAAATAAAACAGCCTTCACATTCAGGCATCAAAACAAAATAATATCCTACCCGTCAGGGTGCTAACTAAACAATGGTTCTCTGACTCACCACTAACAAAACACTTTTCGTTTCTCCAGGCACAGAGGTCAGGGCTGTGTGCTCTCCAGCCTCCTCTCTCAGCTCTGCTCAGCAGCTGTATCCTCCCTGATTAGGCTGCTCCAGGCACAGAGGTCAGGGCTGTGTGCTCTCCAGCCTCCTCTCTCAGCTCTGCTCAGCAGCTGTATCCTCCCTGATTAGGCTGCTCCAGGCACAGAGGTCAGGGCTGTGTGCTCTCCAGCCTCCTTCCAGAGAGACAACCCTTCCAGCTCTGCTGAGCGGTTTTATTAGGCTGATTAGGCTGCTCCCACCACCTGTGTCCAAGGTGCTGGACACCCAACCTCAGCACTAAGGCCTTGCATAATAGCAAAACCTAGGGGAAACATACCGCCCATCCACAGTTAACCCCTTCAGTGTCACACTCCCGCCATGATATACAGTATATATATATATACTACCGCCATGATGACTGCTCAGTATATACAGTATATATATATATACACTCCCGCCATGATGACTGCTCAGTATATATATACTGTTATATACTCCCATCATTGATACTGCTCAGTGTATACAGTATATATATACACTACCGCCATGATATACAGTATATATATATATATATATACTACCGCCATGATATACAGTATATATATACACTCCCGCCATGATATACAGTATATATATACACTCCCGCCATGATATACAGTATATATATATATATATATATATATATATACTCCCGCCATGATATACAGTATATATATACACTCCCGCCATGATATACAGTATATATATATATATATATATATATATATATATATATATATATACTACCGCCATGATATATAGTATATATATATACTACCGCCATGATATACAGTATATATATATATACACTCCCGCCATGATATACAGTATATATATACACTCCCGCCATGATATACAGTATATATATATACACTCCCGCCATGATATACAGTATATATATATATATACACTCCCGCCATGATATACAGTATATATATATATATACACTACCGCCATGATATACAGTATATATATATATACTACCGCCATGATATACAGTATATATATACACTCCCGCCATGATATACAGTATATATATACACTCTCGCCATGATATACAGTATATATATATACTCCCGCCATGATATACAGTATATATATACACTCCCGCCATGATATACAGTATATATATACACTCCCGCCATGATATACAGTATATATATATATATATATATATATATATATACTCCCGCCATGATATACAGTATATATATACACTCCCGCCATGATATACAGTATATATATATACTCCCGCCATGATATACAGTATATATATATACTCCCGCCATGATATACAGTATATATATACACTCCCGCCATGATATACTTTATATATATACACTCCCGCCATGATATACAGTATATATATATATATATATATATATATACTCCCGCCATGATATACAGTATATATATACACTCCCGCCATGATATACAGTATATATATATACACTCCCGCCATGATATACAGTATATATATACACTCCCGCCATGATATACAGTATATATATACACTCCCGCCATGATATACAGTATATATATATACACTCCCGCCATGATATACAGTATATATAGACATGTAGCACTTGGTTCCTATGTAATTCCCGTGTAATCCTCTCTATATCCTGCATGTAGCGCTTTGCCGGCTTCCTGCTGATATACAATGTAACGGATGTTTCTCTTCTTCTTTTGTCTTTTATTAAAGGATGATCCCGGCATCTAACAAGGCGTTTGTGGTGAATAACCTGGTGTCGGGGACGGCGTACGACCTGTGCGTCTTGGCCATATGGGACGACACGGCCACCACTCTGACAGCCACCAACATCGTGGGCTGCGCGGAGTTCTTCACCCAGGAGGACTATCAGCAGTGCCAGTCCATGCACAGCCACTTCTTAGGGGGAACTATGATTCTAGTTATTGGCGGCATCATAGTTGCGACATTGCTGGTCTTCATTGTTATCTTAATGGTAAGATATAACATTTGTAGCGATTCCCAGGGCAAGATGGCCAATGTCAGCAATGTCTACTCCCAAACTAACGGGGGCAGCTCAGTGCAGAACGGCGTGCCCCCCCAGGTCAACCCCAAAGTGGTGGTGAGGAATGAACTGATGGAGTTCACTTGTGGCTCCGTGCACAGTAGCGTCTCATCCTCTTCTAGTTCGGTGAATAGTGCGGAGGGGGACGACTATAGTTTGCAGAGTAACCAGAGCACCCTGTCCAATAAGTGGAGGCCCGTCTCCAGGTCCAGGCATAACATTGACAGACTCATGGGAGCCTTTGCCTCCCTCGAGATAAGGTGTCAAAAAAAGGAGGACACCGTAGACTCCAGGACCTCTACCACAGTCCACCAGTCAGACAAGGAGCCCTTGCTCGGCAACCAAGAGTCCAGAGTGCGTAGCCTCCTTGTGTTACCTCTGGAGGGAAGAGCCAAACGTAGCCGCTCTTTTGACATGGGGGACTTTAGCACGACTCAGTGTTGTAGTTACCCAAGAAAGATCAGCAGCATCTGGACTAGGAGAAGCCTCTCAGTAAATGGGATGCTCCTACAATATGATGATAGCGAACTTACAGGGAACACCACTAGAAGCACCTGCGACAGCTCCGAATGGGTCATGGAGAGCACAGTGTAGGCCAGAGCATGCCCTATGGATTGTGTAGGTCTCTGCAGGAATTTCCATGACACGAGTCCAGACAGTGGTGCTGAGTGCCGGCAGTGGTGGACTGTCCAGAAGAAGCACGCGTTATGCTCACAGTGCTCCTTACCCTAGAACCCAAGACTAAGCCGAGCGGAGGAGGAGGTAGCATTCTGTCCTTATGTAGGATCCATAACAGAAGATGCACTGAGGCTCCGAGGTGCCCGGACGTCCACAAGCAGCAGCACTCACGGCCACCGCACACTCGTCTTCTGCTTTCCTTTTGTTCCTCTTCTTTGTTTGTTTTTCTCGTTTGTTCCTTTGTTCTTGTCTTTGTATCATTTTCTAGTCCTGAGGGCAGAGTTATCCATCATTTCTATTCTTTGTTTTGTGTGTTTGAGACGAGGAGAATTAGAAATCTAAATCATGAACTGGGATTTATTTCCTTTTTAAGATTAAACAAATGTTACATAACAATTAGAGCTTAATTTGTCCATTTTTGGGAAAGTCTAAAACGGTAGAAAAGTTTTTGTTTTGTGTGTGTGGGGGGAGGGGGGGGATGCACAAACCTAAGAACGTTTGGCTGTTGCTGATCTACCTCCGAGGTCACGGATCGAGAGTCACTAAAGGGATTGAAAAAATATTATTTACTTTATTCCAAGGCATTAACCCCTCGCTGGCGGCTGAGCGTCTGACTGGCCGATGGTGGAGGTCGTGCAGCAACATCTGAAAATTCCAAGCTTGTCCATCCATGACGGAGTGACTGAAGCCTTGTCATCCCCTGGGGTGGCAGCTCACAAAGTATATGGTGCTGGGAATGTAATCAGATATGACAAGATAAAAATTGTCATTCCAGATGTCAGCAGCGCAGTCGAGCGTATCGTCCGGGAGTAGCAGGATCTCACTGACGGCTTGCACTTCCTAGTTATAAATTACCTGGAGAGTTCCATGTTTTACCAGCGACTAATCTGGATTTTTGCCTGGTCCAGCGCCATCCCCAGTAATGACTCTCGTGGACTCCTCCTCGCTCCCTCCTCGCTCCCTCCTCCGATTCTCCGGACACTGACATTCTGTACAGAAGGGAAGGTGAATATAACGTATTGTGTGGGATCCATGGGAGCCGAGACGTCGGAGCAGCCGGATCCTTCTTGTTGTAGAATCTGAAATTCATGTGGAAAAGAAACATTTTTGCTACAAATTGTACAGTAAAAAAATTCTGCAATGAAAACTGAGTTATTTTACTTACATATAAGTCTCGTTATTTCTGGAATATACAGGGATGAGCGACATAAAGGACGGGACTAGCCGCACTCACATAGGACGGGACTAGCCGCACTCACATAGGACAGGACTAGCCGCACTCACATAGGACGGGACTAGCCGCACTCACATAGGACAGGACTAGCCGCACTCACATAGGACGGGACTAGCCGCACTCACAGAGGACGGGACTAGCCGCACTCACATAGGACGGGACTAGCCGCACTCACATAGGACGGGACTAGCCGCACTCACATAGGACAGGACTAGCCGCACTCACACAGGACAGGACTAGCCGCACTCACATAGGACAGGACTAGCCGCACTTACATAGGACGGGACTAGCCGCACTCACACAGGACAGGACTAGCCGCACTCACATAGGACGGGACTAGCCGCACTCACATAGGACAGGACTAGCCGCACTCACATAGGACGGGACTAGCCGCACTCACATAGGACGGGACTAGCCGCACTCACACAGGACGGGACTAGCCGCACTCACATAGGACGGGACTAGCCGCACTCACAGAGGACGGGACTAGCCGCACTCACATAGGACGGGACTAGCCGCACTCACATAGGACGGGACTAGCCGCACTCACATAGGACAGGACTAGCCGCACTCACACAGGACAGGACTAGCCGCACTCACATAGGACAGGACTAGCCGCACTTACATAGGACGGGACTAGCCGCATTCACATAGGACAGGACTAGCCGCACTCACACAGGACAGGACTAGCCGCACTCACATAGGACAGGACTAGCCGCACTCACATAGGACAGGACTAGCCGCACTCACATAGGACAGGACTAGCCGCACTCACATAGGACAGGACTAGCCGCACTCACATAGGACAGGACTAGCCGCACTCACACAGGACAGGACTAGCCGCACTCACACAGGACAGGACTAGCCGCACTCACATAGGACGGGACTAGCCGCACTCACATAGGACTGGACTAGCCGCACTCACATAGGACAGGAGTAGCCGCACTCACATAGGATGGGACTAGCCGCACTCACATAGGACGGGACTAGCCGCACTCACATAGGACGGGACTAGCCGAACTCACATATGACGGGACTAGCCGCACTCACACAGGACAGGACTAGCCGCACTCACATAGGACAGGACTAGCCGCACTCACATAGGACAGGACTAGCCGCACTCACATAGGACAGGACTAGCCGCACTCACACAGGACAGGACTAGCCGCACTCACACAGGACAGGACTAGCCGCACTCACATAGGACGGGACTAGCCGCACTCACATAGGACTGGACTAGCCGCACTCACATAGGACAGGAGTAGCCGCACTCACATAGGATGGGACTAGCCGCACTCACATAGGACGGGACTAGCCGCACTCACATAGGACGGGACTAGCCGAACTCACATATGACGGGACTAGCCGCACTCACATAGGACAGGACTAGCCGCACTCACATAGGACAGGACTAGCCGCACTCACATAGGATGGGACTAGCCGCACTCACATAGGACGGGACTAGCCGCACTCACATATGACGGGACTAGCCGCACTCACATAGGACGGGACTAGCCGAACTCACATAGGACAGGACTAGCCGCATTCACATAGGACGGGACTAGCCGCACTCACATAGGACGGGACTAGCCGCACTCACATAGGACAGGACTAGCCTCACTGACATAGGACGGGACAAGCCGCACTCACACAGCACTGGACTAGCCGCACTCACATAGGACGGGACTAGCTAGCCGCACTCACATAGGACAGGACTAGCCGCACTCACATAGGACGGGACTAGCCGCATTCACATAGGACGGGACTAGCCGCACTCACACAGCACTGGACTAGCCGCACTCACATAGGACGGGACTAGCCGCACTCACACAGGACAGGACTAGCCGCACTCACATAGGACAGGACTAGCCGCACTCACATAGGACGGGACTAGCCGCATTCACATAGGACGGGACTAGCCGCACTCACATAGGACAGGACTAGCCGCACTCACAGAGGACGGGACTAGCCGCATTCACATAGGACGGGACTAGCCGCACTCACATAGGACGGGACTAGCCGCACTCACATAGGACGGGACTAGCCGCACTCACATAGGACGGGACTAGCCGCATTCACACAGGACGGGACTAGCCGCACTCACACAGCACTGGACTAGCCGCACTCACATAGGACGGGACTAGCCGCACTCACACAGGACAGGACTAGCCGCACTCACATAGGACAGGACTAGCCGCACTCACATAGGACGGGACTAGCCGCATTCACATAGGACGGGACTAGCCGCACTCACATAGGACGGGACTAGCCGCACTCACATAGGACGGGACTAGCCGCACTCACATAGAACGGGACTAGCCGCATTCACATAGGATGGGACTAGCTGCACTCACATAGGACGGGACTAGCCGCACTCACATAGGACGGGACTAGCCGCACTCACACAGGACTGGACTAGCCGCACTCACAGAGGACGGGACTAGCCGCACTCACAGAGGACTGGACTAGCCGCACTCACAGAGGACTGGACTAGCCGCACTCACACAGGACTGGACTAGCCGCATTCACATAGGACGGGACTAGCCGCACTCACATAGGACGGGACTAGCCGCACTCACATAGAACGGGACTAGCCGCATTCACATAGGATGGGACTAGCTGCACTCACATAGGACGGGACTAGCCGCACTCACATAGGACGGGACTAGCCGCACTCACATAGGACGGGACTAGCCGCACTCACATAGGACGGGACTAGCCGCACTCAAAAAGGACGGAACTAGGCGCACTCACATAGGACAGGACTAGCCGCACTCACATAGGATGGGACTAGCCGCACTCACATAGGACGGGACTAGCCGCACTCACATAGGACGGGACTAGCCGCACTCAAAAAGGACGGAACTAGGCGCACTCACATAGGACAGGACTAGCCGCACTCACATAGGATGGGACTAGCCGCACTCACATAGGACGGGACTAGCCGCACTCAGAAAGGACTGGACTAGGCGCACTCACATAGGACAGGACTAGCCGCACTCACATAGGACGGGACTAGCCGCACTCACATAGGACGGGACTAGCCGCACTCACATAGGACGGGACTAGCTGCACTCCCATTAGGGGCAGCACATAGACACGGACAGCATAGCCACACGTGGTGCATTACCCGCACTCACATCAGGGGCAGCACATAGACACGGACAGCATAGCCACACGTGATGCATTACCCGCACTCACATCAGGGGCAGCACCTAGACACGGACAGCATAGCCACACGTGGTGCATTAGCCACACTCACATCAGGGGCAGCACCTAGACACGGACAGCATAGCCACACATGATGCATTAGCCACACTCACATCAGGGGCAGCACATGTGGTGGCTGTATACTACAGGGGGCTGGCAGGCTATATACCACAGGGGGCTGGCAAGCTACAGGGAGCTGGTGGCTGTATACTACAGGGGGCTGGTGGCTGTATACTACAGGGGGCTGGCAGGCTATATACTACAGGGGTCTGGCAGGCTATATACTACAGGGGGCTGGTGGCTGTATACTACAGGGGGCTGGCAGGCTATATACTACAGGGGGCTGGCAGGCTACATAGTACAGTGGGCTGGTAGGCTATATACTACAGGGGTCTGGCAGGCTATATACTACAGGGGGCTGGTGGCTGTATACTACAGGGGGCTGGCAAGCTATATACTACAGGGAGCTAGCAGGCTACATAGTACAGGGGGCTGGAAGGCTATATACTACAGGGGGCTGCTAGGCTATGTACTACAGGGGTCTGGCAGGCTACATAGTACAGGGGGCTGGCAGGCTATATACTGCAGGGGGCTGGCAGGCTACATAGTACAGGGGGCTGGCAGGCTATATACTACAGGGGGCTGGCAAGCTATATACTACAGGGAGCTGGCAGGCTATATACTACAGGGGGCTGGCAGGCTACATAGTACAGGGGGCTGGAAGGCTATATACTACAGGAGGCTGGCAGGCTATATACTACAGGGGGCTGGCAGGCTACATAGTACAGGGGGCTGGAAGGCTATATACTACAGGGGACTGGCAGGCTATATACTTCAGGGGGCTGGCAGGCCATATACTACAGGGAGCTAGCAGGCTACATAGTACAGGGGGCTGGAAGGCTATATACTACAGGGGTCTGGCAGGCTATATACTACAGGGGTCTGGCAGCCTGTATACTACAGGGGGCTGGCAGGCTGTATACTACAGGGTCTGGCAGGCTATATACCTCCAAAAACATTGTTGAAGGGGCCCCCCTAGTTTGCGCCCAGGGGCCCCCACCACCCTTAATCCGGCCCTGACGTGGTGTATTAGGCTCTCGCTATGGATTGGGTCTCTTCGCAGCTGATTTTGGACTTCATAGTTCTGGGTTCTGTATAAGATGAAGAAGTTCTTTGACTGAAACATTTTCAAGATTTTATGAGTAGAAAAATAAAGAGCCTCGTACAAGTCCATGATGTGGGGGAGGGGCATCATGACCCCGGCCGGCGCCCGATCCTGGTGGTGACCCTCATCAATAAGAAGATTTCTACAGACAGAAAATATATTGAAATCCTTCACCTTCCGCATTCCCAGATATTGATTTATCTGATTGTTCGGGCTCTGTGTTCCCCGGGTGCAGGACAAGGACCCGAGTCTCTTCATCTTCTGCTCCTCCATGTTTGGTGGTTTAATTCATGGTCCTTACAGTTATTTCTATAAATGAAAAGAAATTAGAGAAATGTTTAATATATTCTATAAAATACTATTAACTATAAAATATTCCTCTATACATCACTTATTTCCATCCTCAAACTACTAACACTTACTGCTATCTGCAGCAGGACATCTATGATGCTTCATCCTCCTCTAAACTGCTCCATCCATCACTCACATCCATCCACCTAACTACTAACACTTACTGCTATCTGCAGCAGGACATCTCCTCCTCCAAACTGCTCCATCCATCACTCACATCCATCCACCTAACTACTAACACTTACTGCTATCTGCAGCAGGACATCTCCTCCTCCAAACTGCTCCATCCATCACTCACATCCATCCACCTAACTACTAACACTTACTGCTATCTGCAGCAGGACATCTATGATGCTTCATCCTCCTCCAAACTGCTCCATCCATCACTCACATCCATCCACCTAACTACTAACACTTACTGCTATCTGCAGCAGGACATCTATGATGCTTCATCCTCCTCTAAACTGCTCCATCCATCACTCACATCCATCCACCTAACTACTAACACTTACAGCTATCTGCAGCAGGACATCTCCTCCTCCAAACTGCTCCATCCATCACTCACATCCATCCACCTATCTACTAACACTTAAATAGAACAGGCCTTGCCACACTGCTTACTCCTCCACCAAACTGCTACATCCATGACTTACCTCCTTTGTAGAACTACTAACACTTACTGTTATCTGCAGCAAGACATCTGTGATGCTTCTTCCTCCTCCAATCCGCTGCATCCATCACTCACATCCATCCACCTAACTACTAAACACTTACTGCTATCTGCAGCAGGACGTCTGTGATGCTTCCTCCTCCTCCAAACTGCTCCATCCATCACTCACATCCATCCACCTAACTACTAACACTTACTGCTATCTGCAGCAGGACATCTCCTCCTCCAAACCGCTCCATCCATCACTCACATCCATCCACCTAACTACTAAACACTTACTGCTATCTGCAGCAGGACGTCGGGGATATCTCCTCCTCAGCCTGATGTATCGCGCTGGAGAAGTCATTGATATCACACAGTTTCTCAGATTCTTCTGTTTAATAAAAATAAACGAGACGAAAAAAATTTCATTTTATTCTATAAAACTGAGAATGAATAAAAATTCCTGAAAACCTCCCGGATGTCTGATTCCTTCCCGGATACAGAATGCGCCTCCGATATGTGTAAATATATGGGGAGGAGATTGTGTATGTGACCAATGAGGATATCCTGCATGTGTTGCTTCCCCTCTCAGGTCCCCGGAGTTCACCTTCTTCTTCCTGGTGCATGTAAGTGCATTGTCCGTGTATAATGCGCTGTGCGGGGAGTCACTAAGATCCTGCGCCCGATATCCTGCATGTGTCGCTTCCCCGCTCAGGTCCCCGGAGTTCACCTTCTTCTTCCTGGTGCATGTAAGTGCATTGTCCGTGTATAATGCGCTGTGCGGGGAGTCACTAAGATCCTGTGCCCGATATCTTGCATGTGTCGCTTCCCCGCTCAGGTCCCTGGAGTTCACCTTCTTCTTCCTGGTGCATGTAAGTGCATTGTCCGTGTATAATGTGCTGTGCGGGGAGTCACTAAGATCCTGCGCCCGATATCTTGCATGTGTCGCTTCCCCGCTCAGGTCCCTGGAGTTCACCTTCTTCTTCCTGGTGCATGTAAGTGCATTGTCTGTGTATAATGCGCTGTGCAGGGAGTCATTAAGATCCTGCCCCGATATCCTGCATGTGTCACTTCCCCGCTTAGGTCCCCGGAGTTCACCTTCTTCTTCCTGCTGCATGTAAGTGCATTGTCCGTGTATAATGCGCTGTGCGGGGAGTCACTAAGATCCTGCGCCCGGTATCCTGCATGTGTCACTTCCCCGCTCAGGTCCCCGGAGTTCACCTTCTTCTTCCTGGTGCATGTAAGTGCATTGTCCGTGTATAATGCGCTGTGCGGGGAGTCACTTAGATCCTGCGCCCGATATCCTGCAAGTGTCACTTCCCCGCTCAGGTCCCTGGAGTTCCCCTTCTTCTTCCTGGTGCATGTAAGTGCATTGTCCGTGTATAATGCGCTGTGCGGGGAGTCACTAAGATCCTGCACCCAATATCCTGCATGTGTCACTTCCCCACTCAGGTCCCAGGGGTTCACCTTCTTCCTGGTGCATGTAAGTGCGTTGTCCGTGCATAAGGCGCTGTGCGGGGAGTCACTAAAATCCTGCCCCCGATATCCTGCATGTGTCGCTTCCCCGCTCAGGTCCCTGGAGTTCACCTTCTTCTTCCTGGTGCATGTAAGTGCATTGTCCGTGTATAATGTGCTGTGCGGGGAGTCACTAAGAACCTGCACCCCATATCCTGCATGTCTCACTTCCCCGCTCAGGTTCCCGGAGTTCACCTTCTTCTTCCTGGTGCATGTAAGTGCATTGTCCGTGTATAATGTGCTGTGCGGGGAGTCGCTAAGATCCTGCGCCTGATATCCTGCATGTGTCGCTTCCCCGTTCAGGTCCCCGGAGTTCTCCTTCTTCCTGGTGCATGTAAGTGCATTGTCCGTGTATAATGCGCTGTGCGGGGAGTCACTAAGATCCTCCGCCCGATATCCTGCATGTGTCGCTTCCCCGCTCAGGTCCCTGGAGTTCACCTTCTTCTTCCTGGTGCATGTAAGTGCATTGTCCGTGTATAATGTGCTGTGCGGGGAGTCACTAAGAACCTGCACCCCATATCCTGCATGTGTGGCTTCCCCGCTCAGGTCCCCGGAGTTCACCTTCTTCTTCCTGGTGCATGTAAGTGCATTGTCCGTGTATAATGTGCTGTGCGGGGAGTCGCTAAGATCCTGCGCCTGATATCCTGCATGTGTCGCTTCCCCGTTCAGGTCCCCGGAGTTCTCCTTCTTCCTGGTGCATGTAAGTGCATTGTCCGTGTATAATGCGCTGTGCGGGGAGTCACTAAGATCCTGCACCCGATATCCTGCATGTGTCACTTCCCCGCTCAGGTCCCTGGAGTTCACCTTCTTCTTCCTGGTGCATGTAAGTGCATTGTCCGTGTATAATGCGCTGTGCGGGGAGTCACTAAGATCCTGCACCTGATATCCTGCATGTGTCGCTTCCCCGCTCAGGTCCCCGGAGTTCACCTTATTCTTCCTGGTGCATGTAAGTGCATTGTCCGTGTATAATGCGCTGTGTGGGGAGTCACTAAGATCCTGCGTCCGATATCCTGCATGTGTCACTTCCCCACTCAGGTCCCCGGAGTTCTCCTTCTTCTTCCTGGTGCATGTAAGTGCATTGTCCCTGTATAATGCGTTGTGCAGGGAGTCACTAAGATCCTTCCCCCGATATCCTGCATGTGTCACTTCCCCGCTCAGGTCCCCGGAGTTCACCTTCTTCTTCCTGGTGCATGTAAGTGCATTGTCTGTGTATAATGCGCTGTGCAGGGAGTCACTAAGATCCTGCCCCCGATATCCTGCATGTGTCGCTTCCCTGCTCAGGTCCCCGGAGTTCACCTTCTTCTTCCTGGTGCATGTAAGTGCATTGTCCGTGTATAATGCGCTGTGCGGGGAGTCACTAAGATCCTGCGCCCGGTATCCTGCATGTGTCACTTCCCCGCTCAGGTCCCCGGAGTTCACCTTCATCTTCCTGGTGCATGTAAGTGCATTGTCCGTGTATAATGCGCTGTGCGGGGAGTCGTTAAGATCCTGCACCCGATATCCTGCATGTGTCGCTTCCCCGCTCAGGTCCCCGGAGTTCACCTTCTTCTTCCTGTTGCATGTAAGTGCATTGTCCGTGTATAATGCGCTGTGCGGGGAGTCACTAAGATCCTGCGCCCGATATCCTGCATGTGTCACTTCCCCGCTCAGGTCCCTGGAGTTCACCTTCTTCTTCCTGGTGCATGTAAGTGCATTGTCCGTGTATAATGCGCTGTGCGGGAAGTCATTAAGATCTTGCACCCGATATCCTGCATGTGTCGCTTCCCCGCTCAGGTCCCTGGAGTTCACCTTCTTCTTCCTGGTGCATGTAAGTGCATTGTCCGTGTATAATGCGCTGTGCGGGGAATCAGCTGTTAGTAAACGATACCCATTGTGGCCATCAGTAGATTACATGACCCCACCCCGCGTCTCCTCAGCTTTCGCTCTCTCTCCTGACATCTTCAGTCGCTCTGGGGAGGTCTCCTCACATCTGTCATAGACTGATCTGACGTGGCAGGTGAGTAGGAAGGGAGCCTTGAGGAAGCAGAACCGTGGCCACTCGCTGTTGCGGCGGGGGAGGGGATGAGACCCCCAGCAGCTTCTCCTTCCTCAGAGACAATGACAGACAGGAGATGTCTAAACACATGAATTGTACAACAAAGGATCCTGATGGGGACGACACGCACATTGCGCCAGGTCTCTGATAGACTTTCAGGTTCTTTCTCGACACGACACACATAAAGGTGCGTTATAAAGAACGTGCGCCACCATGTACTACATCTCTACCACCTACTATAGCATGTACCAGTACGGGTCCTGCAGTAGTGTGTAGAGACAGCTCACCAGCCTGACCCCTGGAGACAGCTCACACACCAGCCTGACCCCTGGAGACAGCTCACACACCAACCTGACCCCTGGAGACAGCTCACACACCAACCTGACCCCTGGAGACAGCTCACACACCAGCCTGACCCCTGGATACAGCTCACACACCAGCCTGACCCCCTTAGACAGCTCACACACCAGCCTGACCCCTGGAGACAGCTTACACACCAGCCTGACCCCCTTAGACGGCTCACACACCAGCCTGACCCCTGGAGACAGCTCACACACCAGCCTGACCCCTGGAGACAGCTCACACACCAACCTGACCCCTGGAGACAGCTCACACACCAGCCTGACCCCTGGAGACAGCTCACACACCAGCCTGACCCCTGGAGACAGCTCACACACCAGCCTGACCCCTGGAGACAGCTCACACACCAGCCTGACTCCTGGAGACAGCTTACACACCAACCTGACTCCTGGAGACAGCTCACACACCAGCCTGACCCCTGGAGACAGCTCACACACCAGCCTGACCCCTGGAGACAGCTCACACACCAGCCTGACCCCTGGAGACAGCTCACACACCAGCCTGACCCCTGGAGACAGCTCACACAGCAGCCTGACCCCTGGAGACAGCTCACACACCAGCCTGACCCCTGGAGACAGCGCACACACCAGCCTGACCCCTGGAGACAGCTCACACACCAGCCTGACTCCTGGAGACAGCTCACACACCAGCCTGACCCCTGGAGACAGCTCACACACCAGCCTGACCCCTGGAGACAGCTCACACACCAGCCTGACCCCTGGAGACAGCTCACACACCAGCCTGACCCTTGGAGACGGCTCACACACCAGCCTGACCCCTGGAGACAGCTCACACACCAGCCTGACCCCTGGAGACAGCTCACACACCAGCCTGACCCCTGGAGACAGCTTACACACCAGCCTGACCCCCTTAGACAGCTCACACACCAGCCTGACCCCTGGAGACAGCTTACACACCAGCCTGACCCCCTTAGACGGGTCACACACCAGCCTGACCCCTGGAGACAGCTCACACACCAGCCTGACCCCTGGAGACGGCTCACACACCAGCCTGACCCCTGGAGAAACCTCACACACCAACCTGACCCCTGGAGACAGCTCACACACCAGCCTGACCCCTGGAGACAGCTCACACACCAGCCTGACCCCTTGAGACAGCTCACACACCAGTCTAACCCTTGGAGACAGCTCACACACCAGCCTGACCCCTGGAGACAGCTCACACACCAGCCTGACCCCTGGAGAAACCTCACACACCAGCCTGACCCCTGGAGACAGCTCACACACCATTCTGACCCCTGGAGACAGCTCATACAGCAACCTGACCCCTGAAGACAGCTCACACACCAGCCTGACCCCGGGAGACAGCTCACACACCAGCCTTACCCCTGGAGACAGCTCACACACCAACCTGACCATTGGAGACAGCTCACACACCAGCCTGACCCCTGGAGACAGCTCACACACCAGCCTGACATCCTTAGACAGCTTACACACCAGCCTGACTCCTGGAGACAGCTCACATACCAGCCTGACCCCTAGAGACAGCTCACACACCAGCCTGACCCCTGGAGACAGCTCACACACCAGCCTGACCCCTGGAGACAGCTCACACACCAGCCTGACCCCTGGAGACAGCTCACACACCAGCCTGACCCCTGGAGACAGCTCACACACCAGCCTGACCCCTGGAGACAGCTCACACACCAGCCTGACCCCTGGAGACAGCTCACACACCAGCCTGACCCCTGGAGACAGCTCACACACCAGCCTGACCCCGGGAGACAGCTCACACAGCAGCCTGACCCCTGGAGACAGCTCACACACCAGCCTGACCCCTGGAGACAGCTCACACACCAGCCTGACCCCTGGAGACAGCTCACACACCAGCCTGACCCCTGGAGACAGCTCACACACCAGCCTGACCCCTGGAGACAGCTCACACACCAGCCTGACCCCTGGAGACAGCTCACACACCAGCCTGACCCCCTTAGACAGCTCACACACCAGCCTGACCCCTGGAAACAGCTCACACACCAGCCTGACCCCTGGAGACAGCTCACACACCAGCCTGACCCCTGGAGACAGCTCACACACCAGCCTGACCCCTGGAGACAGCTCACACACCAGCCTGAATCCTGGAGACAGCTCACACACCAACCTGACCCCTGGAGACAGCTCACACACCATCCTGACCCTGGAGACAGCTCACACACCAGCCTGACCCCTGGAGACAGCTCACACACCAGCCTGACCCCTGGAGACAGCTCACACACCAGCCTGACCCCTGGAGACAGCTCACACACCAGCCTGACCCCTGGAGACGGCTCACACACCAGCCTGACACCTGGAGACAGCTCACACACCAGCCTGACCCCTGGAGACAGCTTACACACCAGCCTGACCCCTGGAGACAGCTTACACACCAGCCTGACCCCTGGAGACAGCTCACACACCAGCCTGACCCCTGGAGACAGCTCACACACCAGCCTGACCCCTGGAGACAGCTTACACACCAGCCTGACCCCCTTAGACAGCTCACACACCAGCCTGACCCCTGGAGACAGCTCACACACCAGCCTGACCCCTGGAGACAGCTCACACCAGCCTGACTCCTGGAGACAGCTCACACACCAGCCTAACCCTCAGAGACAGCTCACACACCGGCCTGACCCCTGGAGACAGCTCACACACCGGCCTGACCCCTGGAGACAGCTCACACACCAGCCTGACCCCTGGAGACAGCTCACACACCAGCCTGACCCCTGGAGACAGCTCACACACCAGCCTGACCCCTGGAGACAGCTCACACCAGCCTGACACCTGGAGACAGCTCACACACCAGCCTGACCCCCTTAGACAGCTCACACACCAGCCTGACCCCTGGAGACAGCTCACACACCAGCCTGACCCCTGGAGACACCTCACACACCAGCCTGACCCCTGGAGACAGCTCACACACCAGCCTGACTCCTGGAGACAGCTCACACACCAGCCTGACCCCTGGAGACAGCACATTCACCAGCCTGATCCCTGGAGACAGCTTACACACCAGCCTGACCCCTGGAGACAGCTCACACACCAGCCTGACCCCTTGAGACAGCTCACACACCAGCCTGACATCCTTAGACAGCTTACACACCAGCCTGACTCCTGGAGACAGCTCACACACCAGCCTGACCCCTTGAGACAGCTCACACACCAGCCTGACATCCTTAGACAGCTTACACACCAGCCTGACCCCTGGAGACAGCTCACACACCAGCCTGACCCCCTTAGACAGCTCACACACCAGCCTGACTCCTGGAGACAGCTCACACACCAGCCTGACCCCTTGAGACAGCTCACACACCAGCCTGACATCCTTAGACAGCTTACACACCAGCCTGACTCCTGGAGACAGCTCACACACCAGCCTGACCCCTAGAGACAGCTCACACACCAGCCTGACCCCTGGAGACAGCTTACACACCAGCCTGACCCCTGGAGACAGCTCACACACCAGCCTGACCCCTGGAGACAGCTCACACACCGGCAAGTCCCAGGTGTCCTGCAGTTATGGAACAGGAGAAGAAGACTCTGCCAGATCAACCAGAAGATGAAGCTGAGAGGGGGATCCTTAGCCCTAGACCCCTGGCCCCAGCCTCCTGATAGAGAGGGGCAGCTAGCCGGGGCTGTCCTCAGTATTAACCCTTCTTCTGCCGGGGAGGGGAGTGGAGGGTTCAGGCCTGTGATTTGCTTTGTACCTGAATTTCTTCAGTAAAGAAGGAACCTGTTCCCTGCAGCCCCGGAGTCTCTGGACATATTACCCATTGGGGTGCAGTGCACCTTCCCATCCCCTCCGGAGAGCAGCGACAGTAACGCCCCGCGCAGAATCAGGGCCACCCCTTACTCTTCACCTGCACCCCAGGACTTCACAACCGCAGGACATCACACGGTGGCTCCATACTACTAGACGAAATATGTCACAAAAGAGAAACCACAAAGGGCAGAATATACGAGGCTTCAGCAGTAGATGATAGCGGTCACCTGGCGACGCTCAGCGTCCGGGCGGCTCGTTAGACATTCATGGCCCGTTCTTCACCGTCTCCCTGTTGTGCGCCTGTCACATTTCATGATCTCATTTATGACTTTGCGGCTGACAGGACGGGATCACCTAAGTACAGGCAGAGCCACGTTATTGGACAGGTTTTATTTTAAGTGAATTTCTTTAGCAGATGAAACTGGAGGCTGTGATTTATCCTGCGGAGACTTCTGCCTGGACATGAAATGTGCGAGATCTCATTTATTCTCCTCGGCTTTTTACTGAAACTATGAAACATATAGAGACATCTGACACTTATTAATAGATGAAATTACTGTGAACTTCTACCCTGCTGTAATCCCGGCGCTCCCCCTCCATAGAGAGGACGGTCTCCTCATACTGTGGTTACAGGGGTCTGCCCACCAAAGAAAGTTCTCAAATCTCAATCCCCTTATGATACATAAATGATAATGATAATCCTGAGCAGAGCTGTCACATGGTGCAGAGCAGTCACACGGTGCGGAGCCGTCACATGGTGCAGAGCAGTCACACGGTGCGGAGCCGTCACATGGTGCAGAGCAGTCACACGGTGCGGAGCCGTCACATGGTGCAGAGCAGTCACACAGTGCGGAGCTGTCACATGGTGCAGAGCAGTCACAAGGTGCGGAGCATTCACATGGTGCAGAGCAGTCACACAGTGCGGAGCTGTCACATGGTGCAAAGCAGTCACACAGTGCGGAGCCGTCACATGGTGCAGAGCAATCACAAGGTGCGGAGCATTCACATGGTGCAGAGCAGTCACACATTGCGGAGCTGTCACATGGTGCAGAGCAGTCACACAGAGCGGAGCTGTCACATGGTGCAGAGCAGTCACACGGTGCGGAGCCGTCACATGGTGCAGAGCAGTCACAAGGTGCGGAGCATTCACGTGGTGCAGAGCAGTCACACAGTGCGGAGCTGTCACATGGTGCAGAGCAGTCACAAGGTGCGGAGCATTCACATGGTGCAGAGCAGTCACACAGAGCGGAGCCGTCACATGGTGCAGAGCAGTCACACGGTGCAGAGCCGTCACATGGTGCAGAGCAGTCACACGGTGCAGAGCCGTCACATGGTGCAGAGCAGTCACACGGTGCGGAGCCGTCACATGGTGCAGAGCAGTCACACAGTGCGGAGCTGTCACATGGTGCAGAGCAGTCACAAGGTGCGGAGCATTCACATGGTGCAGAGCAGTCACACGGTGCGGAGCCGTCACATGGTGCAGAGCAGTCACAAGGTGTGGAGCTGTCACATGGTGCAGAGCAGTCACACAGTGCGGAGCTGTCACATGGTGCAGAGCAGTCACACGGTGCGGAGCCGTCACATGGTGCAGAGCAGTCAAAAGGTGCGGAGCATTCACGTGGTGCAGAGCAGTCACACAGTGCCGAGCCGTCACATAGTGCGGAGCAGTAAACCGGTGCGGAGCAGCCACACGGTGAAGAGCAGACGCAAGGGGGCACATTTACTTGCCTGGTCCTGTAGCAATCCCCGATTCAGACTGTCTGACGAGGATGAAGTCCAGCGCGATTCACCAAGATCATGCGTCCGATATCCTTCATGTGTCGCTTCCCCGCTCAGGTCCCTGGAGTTCACCTTCTTCTTTCTGGTGCATGTAAGTGCATTGTCCGTGTATAATGCGCTGTGCGGGGAGTCACTAAGATCCTGCGCCCGATATCCTGCATGTGTCACTTCCCCGCTCAGGTCCCCGGAGTTCACCTTCTTCTTCCTGGTGCATGTAAGTGCATTGTCCGTGTATAATGCGCTGTGCGGGGAGTCACTAAGATCCTGCGCCCGATATCCTGCATGTGTCACTTCCCCGCTCAGGTCCCCGGAGTTCACCTTCTTCTTCCTGGTGCATGTAAGTGCATTGTCCGTGTATAATGCGCTGTGCGGGGAGTCACTAAGATCCTTCCCCCGATATCCTGCATGTGTCGCTTCCCCGCTCAGGTCCCTGGAGTTCACCTTCTTCTTCCTGGTGCATGTAAGTGCATTGTCCGTATATAATGCGCTGTGCGGGGAATCACTAAGATCCTGTCCCCGATATCCTGCATGTGTCGATTCCCCCGCTCAGGTCCCTGGAGTTCACCTTCTTCTTCCTGCTGCATGTAAGTGCATTGTCCGTGTATAATGCGCTGTGCGGGGAGTCACTAAGATCCTGTCCCCGATATCCTGCATTTGTCGATTCCCCGCTCAGGTCCCCGGAGTTCACCTTCTTCTTCCCGGTGTATGTAAATGCATTATCTGTGTATATTCCAGACAGTACAGAAAAGTGTCCGGCATAGCAGGATAGAAGAGAAGTGTGTAAAGGCTGCAGACAGGACAGAGAAATGTTCCATGTAGCAGGATAGCAGAGAAGTGAGCGGGAGCTGCAGACAGGACAGAGAAGTGTCCCCATGTAGCAGGATAGAAGAGAAGTGAGTGGGAGCTGCAGACAGGACAGAGAAGTGTCCCGTGTAGCAGGATACAAGAGAAGTGAGTGGGAGCTGCAGATAGTACAGAGAAGTGTCCCGTGTATCAGGATAGAAGAGAAGTGAGCAGAAGCTACAGATAGTACAGAGAAGTGTCCCGTGTAGCAGGATAGAAGAGAAGTGTGTAAGAGCTGCAGACAGGACAGAGAAATGTCCCATGTAGCAGGATAGCAAAAAAGTGAGTGGGAGCTGCAGACAGTACAGAGAAGTTTCCCTGTGTAATATGATAGAAGAGAAGTGAGTGGGAGCTGCAGACAGTACAGAGAACTGTCCCGTTTAGCAGGATAGAAGAGAATTGTGTAAAAGCTGCAGACAGGACAGAGAAATGTTCCGTGTCGCAGGATAGAAGAGAAGTGTGTGGGAGCTGCAGACAATACAGAGAAGTCTCCCTATGTAATAGGATAGAAGAGAAGTGTGTAAGATCTGCAGACTGGACAGAGAAATGTCCCGTGTAGCAGGATAGAAGAAAAGTTTGTGGGAGCTGCAGACAGTACAGAGAAGTGTATGGCGTAGAAAGATAGAAGAGAAATAATTGGGAGCTGCAGATAGTACAGAGAAGTGTCCCCTGTAGCAGGATATAAGAGAAGTGAGCAGAAGCTGCAGATAGTATAGAGAAGTGTCCCATGTAGCAGGATAGAAGAGAACTGAGCAGAAGCTGCAGATAGTACAGAGAAGTGTCCCATGTAGCAGGATAGCAGAGAGGTGAGTTGGAGCTGCAGACAGTACAGAGAAGTGTTCCTGTGTAATAAGATAGAAGATAAGTGTGTGGGAGCTGCAGACAGGACAGAGAAGTGTCCCAGGTAGCAGGATACAAGCGAAGTGAGCCGAAGCTGAAGATCGTACAGAGAAGTGTCCCGTGTAACAGGATAGAAGAGAAGTCTGAAAGAGCTGCAGGCAACACAGAGAAATGTCCTTTGTAGCAGGATAGCAAAGAAGTAAGTGGGAGCTGCAGAAAGTACAGAGAAGTTTCCCTGTGTAATAGGATTGAAGAGAAGTGAGTGGGAGCTGCAGACAGTACAGAGAACTGTCCCGTTTAGCAGGATAGAAGAGAATTGTGTAAAAGCTGCAAACAGGACAGAGAAATGTTCCGTGTAGCAGGATAGAAGAGAAGTGAGTGGGAGCTGCAGACAATACAGAGAAGTTTCCCTATGTAATAGGATAGAAGAGAAGTCTCTAAAAGCTGAAAACAGGACAGAGAAATGTCCCGTGTAGCAGGATAGCAAAGAAGTGAGTGGGAGCTGCAGATAGTGCTACAGAGAACTGTCCCGTTTAGCAGGATAGAAGAGAATTGTGTAAAAGCTGCAGACAGGACAAAGAAATGTTCCGTGTAGCAGGATAGAAGAGAAGTGAGTGGGAGCTGCAGACAATACAGAGAAGTTTCTCTATGTAATAGCATAGAAGAGAAGTGTGTTGGAGCTGCAGACAGTACAGAGAAGTGTATGGCGTAGAAAGATAGAAGAGAAATAATTGGGAGCTGCAGATAGTATAGAGAAGTGTCCTGTGTAGCAGGATAGAAGAGAAGTGAGCAGAAGCTGCAGATAGTATAGAGAAGTGTCCCATGTAGCAGGATAGCAGAGAGGTGAGTTGGAGCTGCAGACAGTACAGAGAAGTTTCCCTGTGTAATATGATAGAGGAGAAGTGAGTGGGAGCTGCAAATAGTGCAGAGAAGTGTCCCATGTAGCAGGATAGAAGAGAAGTGAGCAGAAGCTACAGATAGTACAGAGAAGTGTCCCGTGTAGCAGAATAGAAGAGAAGAGAGTGGGAGCTGCAGATAGTACAGAGAAGTGTCCCGTGTATCAGGATAGAAGAGAAGTGAGCAGAAGCTACAGATAGTACAGAGAAGTGTCCCGTGTAGCAGGATAGAAGAGAAGTGTGTAAGAGCTGCAGACAGGACAGAGAAATGTCCCATGTAGCAGGATAGCAGAGAAGTGTGTGGGAGCTGCAGACAGTACAAAGTGTCCTGTATAGCAGGATAGAAGAGAAGTCTGTAAGAGCTGCAGACAGGACGGAGAAATGTCCCGTGTAGCAGGATAGCAAAAAAGTGAGTGGGAGCTGCAGACAGTACAGAGAAGTTTCCCTGTGTAATATGATAGAAGAGAAGTGAGTGGGAGCTGCAGACAGTACAGAGAACTGTCCCGTTTAGCAGGATAGAAGAGAATTGTGTAAAAGCTGCAGACAGGACAGAGAAATGTTCCGTGTCGCAGGATAGAAGAGAAGTGTGTGGGAGCTGCAGACAATACAGAGAAGTCTCCCTATGTAATAGGATAGAAGAGAAGTGTGTAAGATCTGCAGACTGGACAGAGAAATGTCCCGTGTAGCAGGATAGAAGAAAAGTTTGTGGGAGCTGCAGACAGTACAGAGAAGTGTATGGCGTAGAAAGATAGAAGAGAAATAATTGGGAGCTGCAGATAGTACAGAGAAGTGTCCCCTGTAGCAGGATATAAGAGAAGTGAGCAGAAGCTGCAGATAGTATAGAGAAGTGTCCCATGTAGCAGGATAGAAGAGAACTGAGCAGAAGCTGCAGATAGTACAGAGAAGTGTCCCATGTAGCAGGATAGCAGAGAGGTGAGTTGGAGCTGCAGACAGTACAGAGAAGTGTTCCTGTGTAATAAGATAGAAGATAAGTGTGTGGGAGCTGCAGACAGGACAGAGAAGTGTCCCAGGTAGCAGGATACAAGCGAAGTGAGCCGAAGCTGAAGATCGTACAGAGAAGTGTCCCGTGTAACAGGATAGAAGAGAAGTCTGAAAGAGCTGCAGGCAACACAGAGAAATGTCCTTTGTAGCAGGATAGCAAAGAAGTAAGTGGGAGCTGCAGAAAGTACAGAGAAGTTTCCCTGTGTAATAGGATTGAAGAGAAGTGTGTAAGAGCTGCAGACCGGACAGAGAAGTGTCCTATGTAGCAGGATAGCAGAGAAGTGAGTTGGAGCTGCAGACAGTACAGAGAAGTTTCCCTGTGTAATATGATAGAAGAGAAGTGAGTGGGAGCTGCAGACAGTACAGAGAACTGTCCCGTTTAGCAGGATAGAAGAGAATTGTGTAAAAGCTGCAAACAGGACAGAGAAATGTTCCGTGTAGCAGGATAGAAGAGAAGTGAGTGGGAGCTGCAGACAATACAGAGAAGTTTCCCTATGTAATAGGATAGAAGAGAAGTCTCTAAGAGCTGAAAACAGGACAGAGAAATGTCCCGTGTAGCAGGATAGCAAAGAAGTGAGTGGGAGCTGCAGATAGTGCTACAGAGAAGTGTCCCGTTTAGCAGGATAGAAGAGAATTGTGTAAAAGCTGCAGACAGGACAAAGAAATGTTCCGTGTAGCAGGATAAAAGAGAAGTGAGTGGGAGCTGCAGACAATACAGAGAAGTTTCTCTATGTAATAGCATAGAAGAGAAGTGTGTTGGAGCTGCAGACAGTACAGAGAAGTGTATGGCGTAGAAAGATAGAAGAGAAATAATTGGGAGCTGCAGATAGTATAGAGAAGTGTCCTGTGTAGCAGGATAGAAGAGAAGTGAGCAGAAGCTGCAGATAGTATAGAGGTGTCCCATGTAGCAGGATAGCAGAGAGGTGAGTTGGAGCTGCAGACAGTACAGAGAAGTTTCCCTGTGTAATATGATAGAGGAGAAGTGAGTGGGAGCTGCAAATAGTGCAGAGAAGTGTCCCATGTAGCAGGATAGAAGAGAAGTGAGCAGAAGCTACAGATAGTACAGAGAAGTGTCCCGTGTAGCAGAATAGAAGAGAAGAGAGTTGGAGCTGCAGACAGTACAGAGAAGTGTTCCTGTGTAATAAGATAGAAGAGAAGTGTGTGGGAGCTGCAGACAGGACAGAGAAGTGTCCCAGGTAGCAGGATAGAAGTGAAGTGAGCAGAAGCTACAGATAGTACAGAGAAGTGTCCCGTGTAGCAGAATAGAAGAGAAGAGAGTTGGAGCTGCAGACAGTACAGAGAAGTGTTCCTGTGTAATAAGATAGAAGAGAAGTGTGTGGGAGCTGCAGACAGGACAGAGAAGTGTCCCAGGTAGCAGGATAGAAGTGAAGTGAGCCGAAGCTGCAGATAGTACAGAGAAGTGTCCCGTGTAACAGAATAAAAGAGAAGTCTGAAAGAGCTGCAGGCAACACAGAGAAATGTCCCTTGTAGCAGGATAGCAAAGAAGTAAGTGGGAGCTGCAGAAAGTACAGAGAAGTTTTCCTGTGTAATAGGATTGAAGAGAAGTGTGTAAGAGCTGCAGACTGGACAGAAAAATGTCCCGTGTAGCAGCATAGAAGAGAAGTGAGTGGGAGCTGCAGACAGTACAGAGAATTGTTCCTATGTAGCAGGATAGAAGTGAACAGAAGCTGCAGATAGTACAGAGAAGTGTTCTGTTGTAACAGGATAGAAGAGAAGTGTGTTGGAGCTGCAGACAGGACAGAGAAGTGTGCCATGCAACAGGATAGCAGAGAAGTGAATGGAAGCTGCAGGCAGGACAGAGAACTGTCCTTTGTAGCAGCATATAAGAGAAGTGTGTAGGAGCAGCAGACTGTACAGAGAAGTTTCCCTGTGTAATAGGATAGAAGAGAAGAGTGTGGGAGCTACAGACAGGACAGAGAAGTGTCCCTTGTAGCAGGATAGAAGTGAAGTGAGCTGAAGCTGCAGATAGTACAGAGAAGTTTCCTGTGTAGCAGTATATAAGAGAAGTCTGAAAGAGCTGCAGACAGTCAGAGAAGTGTCCCCATGTAGCAGGATAGAAGAGAAGTGAGCGGGATCTGCAGGCAGTACAGAGAAGTTTCCCTGTGTAATAGGGAACAGAAGTGTGTTGGAGCTGCAGCCAGCACAAAGAAGTGAGCAGAAGCTGCAGATAGCACAGAGAAGTGTCCTTTGTAGCAGGATAGAAGAGAAGTGAGTGGAGCTGTAGACAGGACAGAGAAGTGTCACGTGTAGCAGGATAGAAGAGAAGTGAGTGGGGCCTGAAGACAGGTCAGAGAAGTGTCCTGTGTATCAGGATAGAAGAGAAGTGAGTGGGAGCTACAGACAGGACAGAGAAGTGTCCTGTGTAGCAGGATAGAAGAGATGTGAGTGGGAGCTGCAGACAGGACAGAGAAGTGTCCCATGTAGCAGGATAGCAGAGAAGTGTGTGGAGCTGCAGACAGGACAGAGAAGTGTCCCATGTAGCATGATAGAAGAGAAGTGAGTGGAGCTGTAGACAGGACAGAGAAGTGTCCCGTGTAGCAGGATGACCATACTGGTGTCTGAGGAGGATACTGGCCAGAATTACAGGGGGGCAGTAGTAGATCAGCACTGGGGGATCCCCTCCAGGAGAAGCCACTGCTGAGGAGATTACTGGATGCAGGGTGTCACACACCTCGGTGCTGCTGTGGGGGTCATTCTCATGCTGAGGTGCGGGGGAGGAGCTTGTAGGAGGATCACATGTAAGAGTCAGAATCTAACATTGCCCTAAACTTCCCCTAAAGTAAAGAGATTAATAAGAGGCCGGAGCTCAGCGCATCACAGACGGTTGTGGCTTGTGATTAATCCGGTGCACCGGTGGCACATCCCCGAGACTGGAGCGCAGAACATGGACACATCCGGCCGTGCGATTATTCCGGTCTACCTGTCATTGTCCCGCAGTTCATATCTGTTCCTCTTCTTACTCGGAGCAGAATGAGAAAAATTCACAACATTTTCACACAATAAATTGTGAATAATTTAGGGACACGGTAAAACATACAAGTTACTGAATTATTGACTGAACATCCTTCCTCAGCAGCTGCACCTCGAGATGTCACTGATGGAATGTTCTGAGCCGTCGCTCTGTCACTTTGTCACATTAATATTGCAGTGTGAGGAAGATGACACTTTCCACATCATCTCCTGTGGGATTCATTCCTCGCTCTGTGGATATCAGGGATCATCTACTCACCCGTCCGGAGGAGGTCACAGAGAGTGCATTGAAAAAATCCCGGCACTCGCACAATTCTGATGCTGTGGTTATTTAATGTTGAGAGAAGATATACATCAGTGCAGTAACAATGATAGGGAACGCGTTTTCGGCTGCTACGAGCCTTTGTCAACCATATTAACACAACTGACATGAAGACATTTAAATACAAAGTGATACCTTCCTAGCCCTGCCCACTGACGTCACATCCTACCGGAATCCCGAGATCCGAGGTGTGACGTAGTGACATCAGGTGTTCGTATCGTTAAGATTACGTTTCTAAAGAGAAGAGAAGATCAAAGATATAGAATTAGTACAAGTATACATCTAGGCAATAGACAGTCAAAATATGAATTATAATAAGCCGGAGAGATCATAATCTCGATTTAACCCTTTGGGTTCGAGTGTCCCCAGTGTGTGTATCCAATATGCCTCTCGGCGTCGGAGTAACATTTTAACATTACCGCCTCTCCTCGGAACTTCGATTTGTTCCAAAACTTGAAATTTTAATTGAGCGATGGTATGTTTCCTTTGGAGGAAGTGGTGTGGAATTGGTAATAGCTCGTTTTTGCATCTAATAGTGGACTTATGCTTATTGATGCGTGTTCTGACTGGTTGCATCGTTTCCCCAATGTACAAATAGCCACAGGGACATTTAATAGAATAGACCACATTCTGTGAGTTACAGGTGTAATACCCATGGATTTTGAACGCTTGTCCCGTGTGGGGATGGTGCACAACATCACCTTTAAGTACATTAGAGCATTCCGAACACGTCAAACACGGGAATGTCCCTCTTTTCTGTGTGGCTAGAAAAGTTTGTCGCGGTAGTTTTCTATTACCCCCTATGTCCGCACGTATCAGTCTATTATGTAGAGACGGTGCTTTTTTATTGCTGATCAAGGGTGGATTATTAAACTCCTCTATGTCAGGATAAGACATCCTGAGAATATGCCAATGTTTTCTCACAATATTATCAATCTTGGCATTGAAGGGATGATATTGATGGCTAAAGACAATCCTCTTATTGCTATTGATTCTAGATGTAGTGGTACCCCTTGTGGCTTCATTACGAGTTTCTTTCAATAGATGGAGTGGATAACCCCTGTCGCGGAATCGGTGTTCCATTTCGTCTAGTCTAATCCCTTTAGTGGTTTCGTCAGAGACAATTCTACAGACTCTTTGAAATTGCGACTTGGGTACAGATTTTTTGGTCGAGTATGGGTGATTACTTCTATAGTGCAGTACACTATTTCTATCAGTACTTTTCCTATATAGATCTGTACCCAGTGTGCCATCTGTGTTCTTAAAAACCATGGTGTCGAGAAAATTAATCTGACTGTTGTTACTTGACATAGTGAATTGTAATTCAGTACGAATCGAGTTGAGGTGCACCAGAAACTGGTCTAGTGTCTCATGTGGCCCCGCCCATACGCAGAAAATATCGTCTATAAAGCGACGCCAGAGTTTGGCGTATTGGATAAAGAGGACATTATTAAACACATGATCTTCTTCAAAGGCTATCATATAGCAATTAGCGTAGGGCGGGGCCACATTCGACCCCATGGCCGTTCCCCTCTTTTGTAAATAGTAATCATCCTGTATCAAGAAATAATTTTCTGACAGCACTATGTCCAACATTTCAAGTAGAAAACGTCTCAGTTCCGCTGGAATGGTTGAATCATTGCGTAGCATTCTTTCAACTGCCTCACTACCCAATGTGTGTTTGATTGAGGTGTATAGACTAACGACGTCTATCGTAACCAGTATATCGGATGGTTCGATATCACCCAGCTCCCCAATAATATTAAGGAACGAGGTGGTATCCAACAAAAAGGAGGCACTGCGCTTCACGTAGGGGGTAAGTATCTTCTCCAATATTTTTGCAGGTGGTGTGAGAATAGAATTGTTAGAAGCCACAATAGGTCTCCCAGGAGGGTTGACCAAAGTCTTGTGAACTTTAGGTAAAATATAAAGTACAGGTACCACTGGATCATAATTAATCATGAATTTGGCTAATTTGTTATCGATCAAACCCTTTTGCACACCTAAATCCGCCAAAGTTATCAACCTCTCCTTAATCCTAGAGGTGGGGTTACAAGCAAGCTTTTCATAAGTCTCCTGGTCTGACAATTGGCGATATATTTCTTTCATGTATGCATCACGATCCATCACCACGATGGCACCGCCTTTGTCGGCCGGTTTCAAAATAATTTCATTGTCAGACCAGAGAGACTTAAGAGCTTTATATTCCTTGCCGGTTAGGTTATTGGATACGTCAAAGTCTCCTAACTTAAAGCGTTGCGTCAGAGAGGTGGTATCACGCTTCACTATGTCCACAAACGTCTCCACTGGGTGGAAACGTCTAGGGGCATTAAAGAAGCTTTTATTCTTAAGTCCTAAGTCATCCAACTTTAGTAGACTTACATGAGACGGATTTACACTAGATAAGGCGTTATCCTCATTAGCAAAATAGGCTTTAAGCCTAACATTTCTAAATAGTTTTTGCAAATCCAAATCCATATTGAAGGAGTCATATTCACCAAGAGGACTGAAGGACAGACCTTTTTGTAACAGGCTCATTTGAGCCGAGTCTAAATTTTTGGAGGAAATATTAATAATCAAGCTGGGTATAGTACCTGGGATCTGGTCAGTAGTGGGGGAGGCGGAGGTACAGTCGCTGTCGGTGGTCGAGGTGGTTGCGGCACGTTGTCTAAAGCGGCGTCCTCCGCGGCGTGTCTTCCTGGGGGTTCTCGATATGTGCCCTTCCGAAAAGGGCGACGTCTCCCTTGATTTCCGCTGCGCTCGCTGCTGGAGCTTGAGGAATGTTGTCCACCGCGCGCGCCTGATCTGGCTCCACCAGATACGTGCGGACATAGGGGGACATAGGGGGTAATAGAAAACTACCTCGACAAACTTTTCTAGCCAAACAGAAAAGAGGGACATTCCCGTGTTTGACGTGTTCGGAATGCTCTAATGTACTTAAAGGTGATGTTGTGCACCATCCCCACACGGGACAAGCGTTCAAAATCCATGGGTATTACACCTGTAACTCACAGAATGTGGTCTATTCTATTAAATGTCCCTGTGGCTATTTGTACATTGGGGAAACGATGCAACCAGTCAGAACACGCATCAATAAGCATAAGTCCACTATTAGATGCAAAAACGAGCTATTACCAATCCCACACCACTTCCTCCAAAGGAAACATACCATCGCTCAATTAAAATTTCAAGTTTTGGAACAAATCGAAGTTCCGAGGAGAGGCGGTAATGTTAAAATGTTACTCCGACGCCGAGAGGCATATTGGATACACACACTGGGGACACTCGAACCCAAAGGGTTAAATCGAGATTATGATCTCTCCGGCTTATTATAATTCATATTTTGACTGTCTATTGCCTAGATGTATACTTATACTAATTTTATATCTTTGATCTTCTCTTCTCTTTAGAAACGTAATCTTAACGATACGAACACCTGATGTCACTACGTCACACCTCGGACTAAGATCCTTCGCCCGATATCCTGCATGTGTCGCTTCCCCACTCAGGTCCCCGGAGTTCACCTTCTTCTTCCTGGTGCATATAAGTGCATTGTCCGTGTATAATGCGCTGTGCGGGGAGTCACTAAGATCCTGCACCCGATATCCTGCATGTGACGCTTCCCCGCTCAGGTCCCCGGAGTTCACCTTCTTCTTTCTGGTGCATGTAAGTGCATTGTCTGTGTATAATGCGCTGTGCGGGGGGTCACTAAGATCCTGCACCCGATATCCTGCATGTGTCACTTCCCCGCTCAGGTCCCCGGAGTTCACCTTCTTCTTCCTGGTGCATGTAAGTGCATTGTCCGTGTATAATGCGCTGTGCGGGGAGTCACTAAGATCCTGCGCCCGGTATCCTGCATGTGTCACTTCCCCGCTCAGGTCCCCGGAGTTCACCTTCTTCTTCCTGGTGCATGTAAGTGCATTGTCCGTGTATAATGCGCTGTGCAGGGAGTCACTAAGATCCTGCGCCTGATATCCTGCATGTGTCGCTTCCCCACTCAGGTCCCCGGAGTTCACCTTCTTCTTCCTGGTGCATATAAGTGCATTGTCCGTGTATAATGCGCTGTGCGGGGAGTCACTAAGATCCTGCACCCGATATCCTGCATGTGACGCTTCCCCGCTCAGGTCCCCGGAGTTCACCTTCTTCTTTCTGGTGCATGTAAGTGCATTGTCTGTGTATAATGCGCTGTGCGGGGGGTCACTAAGATCCTGCACCCGATATCCTGCATGTGTCACTTCCCCGCTCAGGTCCCCGGAGTTCACCTTCTTCTTCCTGGTGCATGTAAGTGCATTGTCCGTGTATAATGCGCTGTGCGGGGAGTCACTAAGATCCTGCGCCCGGTATCCTGCATGTGTCACTTCCCCGCTCAGGTCCCCGGAGTTCACCTTCTTCTTCCTGGTGCATGTAAGTGCATTGTCCGTGTATAATGCGCTGTGCAGGGAGTCACTAAGATCCTGCGCCTGATATCCTGCATGTGTCGCTTCCCCGCTCAGGTCCCTGGAGTTCACCTTCTTCTTCCTGGTGCATGTAAGTGCATTGTCCGTGTATAATGCGCTGTGCGGGGAGTCACTAAGATCCTGCACCCGATATCCTGCATGTGTCGCTTCCCCGCTCAGGTCCCTGGAGTTCACCTTCTTCTTCCTGGTGCATGTAAGTGCATTGTCCGTGTATAATGCGCTGTGCGGGGAGTCACTAAGATCCTGCACCCGATATCCTGCATGTGTCGCTTCCCCACTCAGGTCCCCGGAGTTCACCTTCTTCTTCCTGGTGCATGTAAGTGCATTGTCCGTGTATAATGCGCTGTGCGGGGAGTCATTAAGATCCAGTGCCCGATATCCTGCATGTGTCGCTTCCCCGCTCAGGTCCCCGGAGTTCACCTTCTTCTTCCTGGTGCATATAAGTGCATTGTCCGTGTATAATGCGCTGTGCGGGGAGTCACTAAGATCCTGCACCCGATATCCTGCATGTGACGCTTCCCCACTCAGGTCCCCGGAGTTCACCTTCTTCTTCCTGGTGCATGTAAGTGCATTGTCCGTGTATAATGCGCTGTGCGGGGAGTCACTAAGATCCTTCGCCCGATATCCTGCATGTGTCTCTTCCCCGCTCAGGTCCCCGGAGTTCACCTTCTTCTTCCTGGTGCATGTAAGTGCAGTGTCCGTGTATAATGTGCTGTGCGGGGAGTCACTAAGATCCTGCCCCGATATCCTGCATGTGTCGCTTCCCCACTCAGGTCCCCGGAGTTCACCTTCTTCTTCCTGGTGCATATAAGTGCATTGTCCGTGTATAATGCGCTGTGCGGGGAGTCACTAAGATCCTGCACCCGATATCCTGCATGTGACGCTTCCCCGCTCAGGTCCCCGGAGTTCACCTTCTTCTTCCTGGTGCATGTAAGTGCGGTGTCCGTGTATAATGTGCTGTGCGGGGAGTCACTAAGATCCTGCCCCGATATCCTGCATGTGTGGCTTCCCCGCTCAGGTCCCAGGAGTTCACCTTCTTCTTCCTGGTGCATGTAAGTGCATTGTCCGTGTATAATGCGCTGTGCGGGGAGTCACTAAGATCCTGCACCCGATATCCTGCATGTGTTGCTTCCCCGCTCAGGTCCCTGGAGTTCACCTTCTTCTTCCTGGTGCATGTAAGTGCAGTGTCCGTGTATAATGTGCTGTGTGGGGAGTCACTAAGATCCTGCACCCGCTATCCTGCATGTGTCGCTTCCCCGCTCAGGTCCCTGGAGTTCACCTTCTTCTTCCTGGTGCATGTAAGTGCATTGTCCGTGTTTAATGCACTGTGCGGGGAGTCACTAAGATCCTGCACCCGATATCCTGCATGTGTCGCTTCCCCGCTCAGGTCCCCGGAGTTCACCTTCTTCTTCCTGGTGCATGTAAGTGCATTGTCCGTGTATAATGCGCTGTGCGGGGAGTCACTAAGATCCTGCACCCGATATCCTGCATGTGTCGCTTCCCCACTCAGGTCCCCGGAGTTCACCTTCTTCTTCCTGGTGCATATAAGTGCATTGTCCGTGTATAATGCGCTGTGCGGGGAGTCACTAAGATCCTGCACCCGATATCCTGCATGTGACGCTTCCCCGCTCAGGTCCCCGGAGTTCACCTTCTTCTTTCTGGTGCATGTAAGTGCATTGTCTGTGTATAATGCGCTGTGCGGGGGGTCACTAAGATCCTGCACCCGATATCCTGCATGTGTCACTTCCCCGCTCAGGTCCCCGGAGTTCACCTTCTTCTTCCTGGTGCATGTAAGTGCATTGTCCGTGTATAATGCGCTGTGCGGGGAGTCACTAAGATCCTGCGCCCGGTATCCTGCATGTGTCACTTCCCCGCTCAGGTCCCCGGAGTTCACCTTCTTCTTCCTGGTGCATGTAAGTGCATTGTCCGTGTATAATGCGCTGTGCAGGGAGTCACTAAGATCCTGCGCCTGATATCCTGCATGTGTCGCTTCCCCGCTCAGGTCCCTGGAGTTCACCTTCTTCTTCCTGGTGCATGTAAGTGCATTGTCCGTGTATAATGCGCTGTGCGGGGAGTCACTAAGATCCTGCACCCGATATCCTGCATGTGTCGCTTCCCCGCTCAGGTCCCTGGAGTTCACCTTCTTCTTCCTGGTGCATGTAAGTGCATTGTCCGTGTATAATGCGCTGTGCGGGGAGTCACTAAGATCCTGCACCCGATATCCTGCATGTGTCGCTTCCCCACTCAGGTCCCCGGAGTTCACCTTCTTCTTCCTGGTGCATGTAAGTGCATTGTCCGTGTATAATGCGCTGTGCGGGGAGTCATTAAGATCCAGTGCCCGATATCCTGCATGTGTCGCTTCCCCGCTCAGGTCCCCGGAGTTCACCTTCTTCTTCCTGGTGCATATAAGTGCATTGTCCGTGTATAATGCACTGTGCGGGGAGTCACTAAGATCCTGCACCCGATATCCTGCATGTGACGCTTCCCCACTCAGGTCCCCGGAGTTCACCTTCTTCTTCCTGGTGCATGTAAGTGCATTGTCCGTGTATAATGCGCTGTGCGGGGAGTCACTAAGATCCTTCGCCCGATATCCTGCATGTGTCGCTTCCCCGCTCAGGTCCCCGGAGTTCACCTTCTTCTTCCTGGTGCATGTAAGTGCAGTGTCCGTGTATAATGTGCTGTGCGGGGAGTCACTAAGATCCTGCCCCAATATCCTGCATGTGTCGCTTCCCCACTCAGGTCCCCGGAGTTCACCTTCTTCTTCCTGGTGCATATAAGTGCATTGTCCGTGTATAATGCGCTGTGCGGGGAGTCACTAAGATCCTGCCCCCGATATCCTGCATGTGTCACTTCCCCGCTCAGGTCCCAGGAGTTCACCTTCTTCTTCCTGGTGCATGTAAGTGCATTGTCTGTGTATAATGCGCTGTGCGGGGAGTCACTAAGATCCTGCACCCGATATCCTGCATGTGACGCTTCCCCGCTCAGGTCCCCGGAGTTCACCTTCTTCTTCCTGGTGCATGTAAGTGCAGTGTCCGTGTATAATGTGCTGTGCGGGGAGTCACTAAGATCCTGCCCCGATATCCTGCATGTGTGGCTTCCCCGCTCAGGTCCCAGGAGTTCACCTTCTTCTTCCTGGTGCATGTAAGTGCATTGTCCGTGTATAATGCGCTGTGCGGGGAGTCACTAAGATCCTGCACCCGATATCCTGCATGTGTTGCTTCCCCGCTCAGGTCCCTGGAGTTCACCTTCTTCTTCCTGGTGCATGTAAGTGCAGTGTCCGTGTATAATGTGCTGTGTGGGGAGTCACTAAGATCCTGCACCCGCTATCCTGCATGTGTCGCTTCCCCGCTCAGGTCCCTGGAGTTCACCTTCTTCTTCCTGGTGCATGTAAGTGCATTGTCCGTGTATAATGCGCTGTGCGGGGAGTCACTAAGATCCTGCGCCCAATATCCTGCATGTGTCGCTTCCCCGCTCAGGTCCCCGGAGTTCACCTTCTTCTTCCTGGTGCATGTAAGTGCATTGTCCGTGTATAATGCGCTGTGCGGGGAGTCACTAAGATCCTGCACCCGATATCCTGCATGTGTCGCTTCCCCACTCAGGTCCCCGGAGTTCACCTTCTTCTTCCTGGTGCATATAAGTGCATTGTCCGTGTATAATGCGCTGTGCGGGGAGTCACTAAGATCCTGCACCCGATATCCTGCATGTGACGCTTCCCCGCTCAGGTCCCCGGAGTTCACCTTCTTCTTTCTGGTGCATGTAAGTGCATTGTCTGTGTATAATGCGCTGTGCGGGGGGTCACTAAGATCCTGCACCCGTTATCCTGCATGTGTCACTTCCCCGCTCAGGTCCCCGGAGTTCACCTTCTTCTTCCTGGTGCATGTAAGTGCATTGTCCGTGTATAATGCGCTGTGCGGGGAGTCACTAAGATCCTGCGCCCGGTATCCTGCATGTGTCACTTCCCCGCTCAGGTCCCCGGAGTTCACCTTCTTCTTCCTGGTGCATGTAAGTGCATTGTCCGTGTATAATGCGCTGTGCAGGGAGTCACTAAGATCCTGCGCCTGATATCCTGCATGTGTCGCTTCCCCGCTCAGGTCCCTGGAGTTCACCTTCTTCTTCCTGGTGCATGTAAGTGCATTGTCCGTGTATAATGTGCTGTGCGGGGAGTCACTAAGATCCTGCGCCTCATATCCTGCATGTGTCACTTCCCCGCTCAGGTCCCTGGAGTTCACCTTCTTCTTCCTGCTGCATGTAAGTGCATTGTCCGTGTATAATGCGCTGTGCGGGGAGTCACTAAGATCCTGCACCCGATATCCTGCATGTGTCGCTTCCCCGCTCAGGTCCCTGGAGTTCACCTTCTTCTTCCTGGTGCATGTAAGTGCATTGTCCGTGTATAATGCGCTGTGCGGGGAGTCACTAAGATCCTTCGCCCGATATCCTGCATGTGTTGCTTCCCCGCTCAGGTCCCTGGAGTTCACCTTCTTCTTCCTGGTGCATGTAAGTGCATTGTCCGTGTATAATGCGCTGTGTGGGGAGTCACTAAGATCCTGCGTCCGATATCCTGCATGTGTCGCTTCCCCGCTCAGGTCCCCGGAGTTCACCTTCTTCTTCCTGGTGCATGTAAGTGCATTGTCCGTGTATAATGCGCTGTGCGGGGAGTCACTAAGATCCTGCACCCGATATCCTGCATGTGTCGCTTCCCCGCTCAGGTCCCTGGAGTTCACCTTCTTCTTCCTGGTGCATGTAAGTGCATTGTCCGTGTATAATGCGCTGTGCGGGGAGTCACTAAGATCCTTCGCCCGATATCCTGCATGTGTTGCTTCCCCGCTCAGGTCCCTGGAGTTCACCTTCTTCTTCCTGGTGCATGTAAGTGCATTGTCCGTGTATAATGCGCTGTGTGGGGAGTCACTAAGATCCTGCGTCCGATATCCTGCATGTGTCGCTTCCCCGCTCAGGTCCCCGGAGTTCACCTTCTTCTTCCTGGTGCATGTAAGTGCATTGTCCGTGTATAATGCGCTGTGCGGGGAGTCACTAAGATCCTGCGCCCGATATCCTGCATGTGTCACTTCCCCGCTCAGGTCCCTGGAGTTCACCTTCTTCTTCCTGGTGCATGTAAGTGCATTGTCCGTGTATAATGTGCTGTGCGGGGAGTCACTAAGATCCTGCGCCCGATATCCTGCATGTGTCACTTCCCCGCTCAGGTCCCCGGGGTTCACCTTCTTCTTCCTGGTGCATGTAAGTGCATTGTCCGTGTATAATGCGCTGTGCGGGGAGTCACTAAGATCCTGCACCCGATATCCTGCATGTGTCGCTTCCCCGCTCAGGTCCCTGGAGTTTACCTTCTTCTTCCTGGCGCATGTAAGTGCATTGTCCGTGTATAATGCGCTGTGCGGGGAGTCACTAAGATCCTGCACCCGATATCCTGCATGTGTCACTTCCCCGCTCAGGTCCCCGGAGTTCACCTTCTTCCTGGTGCATGTAAGTGCATTGTCTGTGTATAATGTGCTGTGCGGGGAGTCACTAAGATCCTGCGCCCGGTATCCTGCATGTGTCGCTTCCCCGCTCAGGTCCCTGGAGTTCTCCTTCTTCTTCCTGGTGCATGTAAGTGCATTGTCCATGTATAATGGGCTGTGCGGGGAGTCACTAAGATCCTGCGCCCGATATCCTGCATGTGTCACTTCCCCGCTCAGGTCCCTGGGGTTCACCTTCTTCCTGGTGCATGTAAGTGCATTGTCTGTGTATAATGTGCTGTGCGGGGAGTCACTAAGATCCTGCCCCCGATATCCTGCATGTGTCACTTCCCCGCTCAGGTCCCCGGAGTTCTCCTTCTTCTTCCTGGTGCATGTAAGTGCATTGTCCGTGTATAATGCGCTGTGCGGGGAGTCACTAAGATGCTGCCCCCGATATCCTGCATGTGTCGCTTCCCCGCTCAGGTCCCCGGAGTTCACCTTCTTCTTCCTGGTGCATGTAAGTGCATTGTCCGTGTATAATGCGCTGTGCGGGGAGTCACTAAGATCCTTCGCCCGATATCCTGCATGTGTCGCTTCCCCGCTCAGGTCCCCGGAGTTCACCTTCTTCTTCCTGGTGCATGTAAGTGCAGTGTCCGTGTATAATGTGCTGTGCGGGGAGTCACTAAGATCCTGCCCCGATATCCTGCATGTGTGGCTTCCCCGCTCAGGTCCCAGGAGTTCACCTTCTTCTTCCTGGTGCATGTAAGTGCATTGTCCGTGTATAATGCGCTGTGCGGGGAGTCACTAAGATCCTGCACCCGATATCCTGCATGTGTTGCTTCCCCGCTCAGGTCCCTGGAGTTCACCTTCTTCTTCCTGGTGCATGTAAGTGCAGTGTCCGTGTATAATGTGCTGTGTGGGGAGTCACTAAGATCCTGCACCCGATATCCTGCATGTGTCGCTTCCCCACTCAGGTCCCCGGAGTTCACCTTCTTCTTCCTGGTGCATATAAGTGCATTGTCCGTGTATAATGCGCTGTGCGGGGAGTCACTAAGATCCTGCACCCGATATCCTGCATGTGACGCTTCCCCGCTCAGGTCCCCGGAGTTCACCTTCTTCTTTCTGGTGCATGTAAGTGCATTGTCTGTGTATAATGCGCTGTGCGGGGGGTCACTAAGATCCTGCACCCGATATCCTGCATGTGTCACTTCCCCGCTCAGGTCCCCGGAGTTCACCTTCTTCTTCCTGGTGCATGTAAGTGCATTGTCCGTGTATAATGCGCTGTGCGGGGAGTCACTAAGATCCTGCGCCCGGTATCCTGCATGTGTCACTTCCCCGCTCAGGTCCCCGGAGTTCACCTTCTTCTTCCTGGTGCATGTAAGTGCATTGTCCGTGTATAATGCGCTGTGCGGGGAGTCACTAAGATCCTGCGCCTGATATCCTGCATGTGTCGCTTCCCCGCTCAGGTCCCTGGAGTTCACCTTCTTCTTCCTGGTGCATGTAAGTGCATTGTCCGTGTATAATGTGCTGTGCGGGGAGTCACTAAGATCCTGCGCCTCATATCCTGCATGTGTCACTTCCCCGCTCAGGTCCCTGGAGTTCACCTTCTTCTTCCTGCTGCATGTAAGTGCATTGTCCGTGTATAATGCGCTGTGCGGGGAGTCACTAAGATCCTGCACCCGATATCCTGCATGTGTCGCTTCCCCGCTCAGGTCCCTGGAGTTCACCTTCTTCTTCCTGGTGCATGTAAGTGCATTGTCCGTGTATAATGCGCTGTGCGGGGAGTCACTAAGATCCTGCACCCGATATCCTGCATGTGTCGCTTCCCCACTCAGGTCCCCGGAGTTCACCTTCTTCTTCCTGGTGCATATAAGGGCATTGTCCGTGTATAATGCACTGTGCGGGGAGTCACTAAGATCCTGCACCCGATATCCTGCATGTGACGCTTCCCCGCTCAGGTCCCCGGAGTTCACCTTCTTCTTCCTGGTGCATGTAAGTGCATTGTCCGTGTATAATGCGCTGTGCGGGGAGTCACTAAGATCCTGCGCCCGATATCCTGCATGTGTCACTTCCCCGCTCAGGTCCCCGGAGTTCACCTTCTTCCTGGTGCATGTAAGTGCATTGTCCGTGTATAATGCACTGTGCAGGGAGTCACTAAGATCCTGCGCCCGATATCCTGCATGTGTCGCTTCCCCGCTCAGGTCCCTGGAGTTCACCTTCATTCTGGTGCATGTAAGTGTATTGTCCATGTATAATGTGCTGTGCGGGGAGTCACTAAGATCCTGCGTCCGATATCCTGCATGTGTCGCTTCCCCGCTCAGGTCCCCGGAGTTCACCTTCTTCTTCCTGGTGCATGTAAGTGCAGTGTCTGTGTATAATGCGCTGTGCGGGGAGTCACTAAGATCCTGCACCCGATATCCTGCATGTGTCGCTTCCCCGCTCAGGTCCCTGGAGTTCACCTTCTTCTTCCTGATGCATGTAAGTGTATTGTCCGTGTATAATGTGCTGTGCGGGGAGTCACTAAGATCCTGCGCCCGATATCCTGCATGTGTCGCTTCCCCGCTCAGGTCCCCGGAGTTCACCTTCTTCTTCCTGGTGCATGTAAGTGCATTGTCCGTGTATAATGCGCTGTGCGGGGAGTCACTAAGATCCTGCGCCCGATATCCTGCATGTGTCACTTCCCCGCTCAGGTCCCTGGAGTTCACCTTCTTCTTCCTGGTGCATGTAAGTGCATTGTCCGTGTATAATGCGCTGTGCGGGGAGTCACTAAGATCCTGCACCCGATATCCTGCATGTGTCACTTCCCCGCTCAGGTCCCCGGGGTTCACCTTCTTCTTCCTGGTGCATGTAAGTGCATTGTCCGTGTATAATGCGCTGTGCGGGGAGTCACTAAGATCCTGCACCCGATATCCTGCATGTGTCGCTTCCCCGCTCAGGTCCCTGGAGTTTACCTTCTTCTTCCTGGCGCATGTAAGTGCATTGTCCGTGTATAATGCGCTGTGCGGGGAGTCACTAAGATCCTGCACCCGATATCCTGCATGTGTCACTTCCCCGCTCAGGTCCCCGGAGTTCACCTTCTTCCTGGTGCATGTAAGTGCATTGTCCGTGTATAATGCGCTGTGCGGGGAGTCACTAAGATCCTGCGCCCGATATCCTGCATGTGTCGCTTCCCCGCTCAGGTCCCTGGAGTTCACCTTCTTCTTCCTGGTGCATGTAAGTGCATTGTCCATGTATAATGGGCTGTGCGGGGAGTCACTAAGATCCTGCCCCCGATATCCTGCATGTGTCGCTTCCCCGCTCAGGTCCCCGGAGTTCACCTTCTTCTTCCTGGTGCATGTAAGTGCATTGTCCGTGTACAATGCGCTGTGCGGGGAGTCACTAAGATCCTGCCTCCGATATCCTGCATGTGACGCTTCCCCGCTCAGGTCCCCGGAGTTCACCTTCTTCCTGGTGCATGTAAGTGCATTGTCCGTGTATAATGTGCTGTGCGGGGAGTCACTAAGATCCTGCGTCCGATATCCTGCATGTGTCACTTCCCCGCTCAGGTCCCCGGGGTTCACCTTCTTCTTCCTGGTGCATGTAAGTGCATTGTCCGTGTATAATGCACTGTGCGGGGAGTCACTAAGATCCTGCACCCGATATCCTGCATGTGTCGCTTCCCCGCTCAGGTCCCTGGAGTTTACCTTCTTCTTCCTGGCGCATGTAAGTGCATTGTCCGTGTATAATGCGCTGTGCGGGGAGTCACTAAGATCCTGCACCCGATATCCTGCATGTGTCACTTCCCCGCTCAGGTCCCCGGAGTTCACCTTCTTCCTGGTGCATGTAAGTGCATTGTCCGTGTATAATGCGCTGTGCGGGGAGTCACTAAGATCCTGCGCCCGATATCCTGCATGTGTCGCTTCCCCGCTCAGGTCCCTGGAGTTCTCCTTCTTCTTCCTGGTGCATGTAAGTGCATTGTCCATGTATAATGGGCTGTGCGGGGAGTCACTAAGATCCTGCCCCCGATATCCTGCATGTGTCGCTTCCCCGCTCAGGTCCCCGGAGTTCACCTTCTTCTTCCTGGTGCATGTAAGTGCATTGTCCGTGTATAATGCGCTGTGCGGGGAGTCACTAAGATCCTTCGCCCGATATCCTGCATGTGTCGCTTCCCCGCTCAGGTCCCCGGAGTTCACCTTCTTCTTCCTGGTGCATGTAAGTGCAGTGTCCGTGTATAATGTGCTGTGCGGGGAGTCACTAAGATCCTGCCCCGATATCCTGCATGTGTGGCTTCCCCGCTCAGGTCCCAGGAGTTCACCTTCTTCTTCCTGGTGCATGTAAGTGCATTGTCCGTGTATAATGCGCTGTGCGGGGAGTCACTAAGATCCTGCACCCGATATCCTGCATGTGTTGCTTCCCCGCTCAGGTCCCTGGAGTTCACCTTCTTCTTCCTGGTGCATGTAAGTGCATTGTCCGTGTTTAATGCGCTGTGCGGGGAGTCACTAAGATCCTGCACCCGATATCCTGCATGTGTCGCTTCCCCGCTCAGGTCCCCGGAGTTCACCTTCTTCTTCCTGGTGCATGTAAGTGCATTGTCCGTGTATAATGCGCTGTGCGGGGAGTCACTAAGATCCTGCACCCGATATCCTGCATGTGTCGCTTCCCCGCTCAGGTCCCCGGAGTTCACCTTCTTCTTCCTGGTGCATGTAAGTGCATTGTCCGTGTATAATGCGCTGTGCGGGGAGTCACTAAGATCCTGCACCCGATATCCTGCATGTGACGCTTCCCCGCTCAGGTCCCCGGAGTTCACCTTCTTCTTTCTGGTGCATGTAAGTGCATTGTCTGTGTATAATGCGCTGTGCGGGGGGTCACTAAGATCCTGCACCCGATATCCTGCATGTGTCACTTCCCCGCTCAGGTCCCCGGAGTTCACCTTCTTCTTCCTGGTGCATGTAAGTGCATTGTCCGTGTATAATGCGCTGTGCGGGGAGTCACTAAGATCCTGCGCCCGGTATCCTGCATGTGTCACTTCCCCGCTCAGGTCCCCGGAGTTCACCTTCTTCTTCCTGGTGCATGTAAGTGCATTGTCCGTGTATAATGTGCTGTGCGGGGAGTCACTAAGATCCTGCGTCCGATATCCTGCAGGTGTCTCTTCCCCGCTCAGGTCCCCGGAGTTCACCTTCTTCTTCCTGGTGCATGTAAGTGCATTGTCCGTGTATAATGCGCTGTGCGGGGAGACACTAAGATTGTGCACCCGATATCCTGCATGTGTCGCTTCCCCGCTCAGGTCCCCGGAGTTCACCTTCTTCTTCCTGGTGCATGTAAGTGCAGTGTCTGTGTATAATGCGCTGTGCGGGGAGTCACTAAGATCCTGCACCCGATATCCTGCATGTGTCGCTTCCCCGCTCAGGTCCCCGGAGTTCACCTTCTTCTTCCTGGTGCATGTAAGTGCATTGTCCGTGTATAATGCGCTGTGCGGGGAGTCACTAAGATCCTGCGCCCGATATCCTGCATGTGTCACTTCCCCGCTCAGGTCCCTGGAGTTCACCTTCTTCTTCCTGGTGCATGTAAGTGCATTGTCCGTGTATAATGCGCTGTGCGGGGAGTCACTAAGATCCAGCGCCCGATATCCTGCATGTGTCACTTCCCCACTCAGGTCCCCGGAGTTCACCTTCTTCTTCCTGGTGCATGTAAGTGCATTGTCCGTGTATAATGCGCTGTGCGGGGAGTCACTAAGATCCTGCGCCCGATATCCTGCATGTGTCGCTTCCCCGCTCAGGTCCCTGGAGTTCTCCTTCTTCTTCCTGGTGCATGTAAGTGCATTGTCCATGTATAATGGGCTGTGCGGGGAGTCACTAAGATCCTGCGCCCGATATCCTGCATGTGTCACTTCCCCGCTCAGGTCCCTGGGGTTCACCTTCTTCCTGGTGCATGTAAGTGCATTGTCTGTGTATAATGTGCTGTGCGGGGAGTCACTAAGATCCTGCCCCCGATATCCTGCATGTGTCACTTCCCCGCTCAGGTCCCCGGAGTTCTCCTTCTTCTTCCTGGTGCATGTAAGTGCATTGTCCGTGTATAATGCGCTGTGCGGGGAGTCACTAAGATCCTGCCCCCGATATCCTGCATGTGTCGCTTCCCCGCTCAGGTCCCCGGAGTTCACCTTCTTCTTCCTGGTGCATGTAAGTGCATTGTCCGTGTATAATGCGCTGTGCGGGGAGTCACTAAGATCCTGCCCCCGATATCCTGCATGTGTCGCTTCCCCGCTCAGGTCCCCGGAGTTCACCTTCTTCTTCCTGGTGCATGTAAGTGCATTGTCCGTGTATAATGCGCTGTGCGGGGAGTCACTAAGATCCTGCGCCCGATATCCTGCATGTGTCGCTTCCCCGCTCAGGTCCCCGGAGTTCACCTTCTTCTTCCTGGTGCATGTAAGTGCATTGTCCGTGTATAATGCGCTGTGCGGGGAGTCACTAAGATCCTTCGCCCGATATCCTGCATGTGTCGCTTCCCCGCTCAGGTCCCCGGAGTTCACCTTCTTCTTCCTGGTGCATGTAAGTGCATTGTCCGTGTATAATGCGCTGTGCGGGGAGTCACTAAGATCCTTCGCCCGATATCCTGCATGTGTCACTTCCCCGCTCAGGTCCCCGGAGTTCACCTTCTTCTTCCTGGTGCATGTAAGTGCATTGTCCGTGTATAATGCGCTGTGCGGGGAGTCACTAAGATCCTTCGCCCGATATCCTGCATGTGTCACTTCCCCGCTCAGGTCCCCGGAGTTCACCTTCTTCTTCCTGGTGCATGTAAGTGCATTGTCCGTGTATAATGCGCTGTGCGGGGAGTCACTAAGATCCTGCGCCCGATATCCTGCATGTGTCGCTTCCCCGCTCAGGTCCCTGGAGTTCTCCTTCTTCTTCCTGGTGCATGTAAGTGCATTGTCCATGTATAATGGGCTGTGCGGGGAGTCACTAAGATCCTGCGCCCGATATCCTGCATGTGTCACTTCCCCGCTCAGGTCCCTGGGGTTCACCTTCTTCCTGGTGCATGTAAGTGCATTGTCTGTGTATAATGTGCTGTGCGGGGAGTCACTAAGATCCTGCCCCCGATATCCTGCATGTGTCACTTCCCCGCTCAGGTCCCCGGAGTTCTCCTTCTTCTTCCTGGTGCATGTAAGTGCATTGTCCGTGTATAATGCGCTGTGCGGGGAGTCACTAAGATCCTGCCCCCGATATCCTGCATGTGTCGCTTCCCCGCTCAGGTCCCCGGAGTTCACCTTCTTCTTCCTGGTGCATGTAAGTGCATTGTCCGTGTATAATGCGCTGTGCGGGGAGTCACTAAGATCCTGCGCCCGATATCCTGCATGTGTCGCTTCCCCGCTCAGGTCCCCGGAGTTCACCTTCTTCTTCCTGGTGCATGTAAGTGCATTGTCCGTGTATAATGCGCTGTGCGGGGAGTCACTAAGATCCTGCGCCCGATATCCTGCATGTGTCGCTTCCCCGCTCAGGTCCCCGGAGTTCACCTTCTTCTTCCTGGTGCATGTAAGTGCATTGTCCGTGTATAATGCGCTGTGCGGGGAGTCACTAAGATCCTTCGCCCGATATCCTGCATGTGTCGCTTCCCCGCTCAGGTCCCCGGAGTTCACCTTCTTCTTCCTGGTGCATGTAAGTGCATTGTCCGTGTATAATGCGCTGTGCGGGGAGTCACTAAGATCCTTCGCCCGATATCCTGCATGTGTCACTTCCCCGCTCAGGTCCCCGGAGTTCACCTTCTTCTTCCTGGTGCATGTAAGTGCAGTGTCCGTGTATAATGTGCTGTGTGGGGAGTCACTAAGATCCTGCACCCGATATCCTGCATGTGTTGCTTCCCCGCTCAGGTCCCTGGAGTTCACCTTCTTCTTCCTGGTGCATGTAAGTGCAGTGTCCGTGTATAATGCACTGTGCGGGGAGTCACTAAGATTGTGCCCCCGATATCCTGCATGTGTCGCTTCCCCGCTCAGGTCCCCGGAGTTCACCTTCTTCCTGGTGCATGTAAGTGCATTGTCCGTGTATAATGTGCTGTGCGGGGAGTCACTAAGATCCTGCACCCGATATCCTGCATGTGTCACTTCCCCGCTCAGGTCCCTGGAGTTTACCTTCTTCCTGGTGCATGTAAGCGCTTGATCTTGCGACACAATTTGAAAATTAAATCCTGCGCTCAGTCCGCTTCAGGCTGATCGTCCAATACCCACCCTCCGACTTCTGCCTCATGATAGCAGCGCAGCTGAGCCACAGATTTTCTTTATATACCCATCACAGCTGCACAAATCCTGAAACCAGCGAACACTGCAATGAAAGTGCGATCCACGACCCTTAGTAAATAAGCCCCACTGCGTCATTCTGTATCTTTAAGAAACATGTGTCCTCTGGACCGGAGCTCACACAGAGACAACACCTACATAAGAAGATAGAACTGGCCCTCAGTTACTTCCTTGAGATCTTTTATTAAAACCTAAAGTGAAGCTGTCAGCATGGATTGTGATCCTCAGCTGGTGACAGGTTCCAGTATCCTCTGCTGTGCGGATTGTAAAAATAGCTGTGTCAGCAAATTGATTTATTTCAGTACTTTATAAAAGTTTCATTCACATTACCTGGCTCCCTGCCAACAGCGGGTGTCGAGTCAAGAGGGAGCGGCAGACTGTGTCTCCATTTGCTCTAATCTCATGCAGCCCCCCCCCCCCCTCACACTTACTGTCATGTGCATTGAGCAGGTGGTTAGGGAGGGGGGTGCTTTGGAAATGAGAGGGAGGAAACACAGGCCGCAGCTTCCCCTCCCTGGGACTCACCACATGCTGCTGACAAGGAGCCAAGTGATGTGAAATAAACTTATATGAAGTATTGCAATGAGTCAGAATGCTAACAAAGGAAATTTTAAAATCAGCACAGCAGCGGCTACTGGAACCTGTCAGCAGCTAAACATCACGTTCCCGGTGACAGGTTCCCTTCGTGTGTCAAGGCTCGGCCTCTTTTTTTGTAATCTGGGGTTTATGTGCTTATAACTTTTGAATACTTTAACCCCTTACTGACACGCATTGTAATAGCACAGCGCGCGTCGGGTGCGGGTGCGGCAAGAGAACGCCAATTTTCCTAGCAGTGTTTGTACCTGACAAAGCGTAGCCTAACCGTGCGCTTACCTCTGACTTCATCAATGGCTGCCCTGAGATCTTCCAACCTGGCCCAAGGTGACCTGCACTCCATAGCCGCATAATCCGGCTGATGATACCCCAAACTGAGGAGAAACCCCTTCAACCAGCAAAACCAAACAAATTCTGGGATTAGCAGGCCCAATACATAGAAAGTCATCTAAATCCTGAACAATGGACTCCACCTTCACTACCCATCCGATCAACCAACTAAGACAGTGAACACCCCATGGGAGGCAAAGATCTGCACGATTCTGACCCTGCCCCATTGTGAACTGATAGGAAGCAAAAGGCCACTTCTAAATCGGTCTTAAGGCGTAAGGGCGTCCAGGCCCCCCCCCTCCAAACCAGACTAACGGCCTTATCCAAAGACACATATGTGAGCGATGACAACGTCTCACCTATCCCGTCATTCACTCGCCCGGCAGATAAGCCAACTGGTGAATGAGCCCAAACCTGTTAGGATCCTTCTTCCTTGTGCACCACACCCATATATAGGGCCACGGAGGGGTCCCAAAGGGACCACTACCCTGCTCAACTTCCTTCATTAACTTTTCCCAAACCACCTCAGGGTGTTCTGAAGCCGACTTCACATTACTTACCGGCCGCTGAAAACCTCAAGCTGGATCCATGGAGAGGCTGCCCATCCGGGTATACACTTAGGAAGGGAGGCATCTGCTCTACATTATTACCCTTTCTAGAAGAATCAGGGCAATGGGGCGGGTGGTGGCAAATCTAAACCGCCAACAGCACCCGGTCTAGATGCTATAGTGGACGCTTCACTGGACTGTGGCGCCTGGAACACATGGAGCCGTACTGAAAAGGCTGCTGTCCCATTCGCGCTACCATTCAACGCATCGAAGGCTTAGCCCCTCTCCTCTGAAAGAACTTTTTGTCTTAGCCATGCAAACCCCCCATACAACCTATACGCGTGGCCTGGGGTGTGCCGGATGTGGACATCCACCAGGCAAGCCTCACTGGCTATGCTATTAAGAGCGACGCTATCATAAGTCAGCTTGTCTCTGGAACCTCCCCTATCCTGGGACCTCGTGACAGCATTGAAGTCCCCTCCAAAGACCACCTGCCGACTTGTAAAAAGGTAGGGCTTGATCCTCATAAAGAGACACTTCCTGTCCCACTTGGACTGGGGACCATAGATGTTAATTAGGTGAAGTTCTTGTCCCTTCATGAGGACATCCAGGATCAGGCACCTCCCCATTTCTAACTCAATAACTCGTCGGCATTCTACCGGTGCGGTAAAAAGGACCGCCACTCCGCTATACGGCTCAGCCGCAAGAGACCAATAGGAAGGCCCGTGTCTCCATTCCCTCTTAGCTTTAAACGCGGCCGCCAAATCTGGCAGCCTGGTCTCCTGCAAAAATAAAATGTCGGCTTCAACACGGCCGAGAAAATCAAAGGCCGCAAATCTAGCCGCATCAGACTTAATTCCGCGACACTTTTTTAAAAAAAATGTGGTGGTTTCTCCGAATCCATCGGGTTTTTGTTCGACTACGCCCCCCGATTTCCGTCACGTGCATGCCGGCGCCGATGCGCCACAATCCGAACTCGTGCACCAAAAACCCGGGGCAATACAGGGAAAATGGGTGCAAATCGGAAATATTCAGGTAACACGTCGGGAAAACACGAATCAGGCCCTTAGTAAATGACCCCCATTGTGGTGTCCATCTCCCTCACCTCTGATGCTTCAGGGGCAGATCCAGGACCTGCCCCCTCATCCTCGTCTCCAGACTCTGGGCCAGTCTCCCCTCCTGAGGACCCTGACTCTCCAGGGGGAGACTCGGCACCCCCTGCAGGCCCCTCCGCCACCTCTGGCCCTTCACCCTCAGCCCCTCCATCGGCAGGAGAGGCTCCATCCAGGGCCAGGAATTGATTTGAAAGTTGGACCAGCGGGGGGTCGGTTGCACCTTCCTTGGGTACCTTAGTCAGGGTGGGAGAAGATCTTACACCTCCCTTCTTTTTACCCTTTTTCTTCTTTTTGGCGCCACGCTTACGCTTTTCCTCTAGCCACGCCCTATTATCCTCGTCCATACTCTCATAATGGGAGGAGTCTGAGGACGTGGCACCTTCCTCTCTCTCGATCCTCCTGACCTCCTCATCCAGTACATCCTCCCCTGGGGCCTCAGCGACAGGTGTGGTCTCCAGGACAGCGCCAGAGGTTGTCCCAGCAGCCCGAGACTCCCCCCACTCTCTCTCCTGTTGACGCTTCTCTAGACGCCTTAGCTGGGCAGGCGTCTTTTTCCTGTCTTTCTTCCCTGGCCCCTCCATTCCTCTGCCTCTGCTAGTCCCCTCCCCAGCAGATTCAGCCTCATGGCTTTCACCCGCTGAGGCTGAGCCCGCATTAGCGAAGGAAAGAGGACGACTGTACGGGTGACCGAGATCACCACACAGGTTACACCTAATCTGCCCTGTACAGGATGCAGCGAGATGGCCGACACCCCCACACAAGTGGTACCCCACTTACCCCAGCAGAGACACTGCATAGCTTTTAACAGGGCTCCCACTAGGGGAGCAAGTAGACTCAAACCCCTGCACCCACCACATTACTGTTACCCACCTCCATATCTCCATATCAGCCATGCTATCCGTACCACCAGTCACTCCATCACTCACTCCCATAGGTGGTAATGATTTAGCAACAGTCTGATGAGCCCCCGCACCAGTCTATCCCCCCTCCCACTAGAAGATGCACCACATCACTGGATTATGATAGATTGCCTCCCCTGCTCCCCCACATTACCCATGACCACTTCTGAAATCACAGCAACTTCCTTGCTTCCCTGCAGGGTCCAGGCTCGGACTGGACTGGGTAACGGGGCCTGTACAGTGCGCTGACGACCTGACTCAACACTTTCATGGACTGAGAAGTGAGAAGTCCTGGAGGTGCACAGGGGACTAGAGCTGTCTGATCTGGGCCATCAGCTCCTCACCCGGGCCGGCAGAACCACAGCTGGATGTCCCGCAGGGGCCCGCTGTCCGGTACCTTGCACTGTGACATAGGAGGAAATAGACTCACGGCTCCTCAGCTTCCCCCGACCTTCCTCACCGAGGTCTTTTTTCCTTTACATTTACAAGGTTTTTATTACATGTTGTAAGGTTTCCGGCAGACCCAGGACACACAAAAAACACAAACAGCAAGCCCTGAAGCTGAACCTGAACCTAGTTCTTAGCTGTCCCTTCCTATTGCCTGATCCCCCCGTGGTAGGGAGTAGACAACTAGAAGACAATCCCTCCTTAGGTCTCTGTGCAAACACAGTAAGACAAACACAGTAAGGCAGAGCTGACAAATTAGAAATTTACAAATCAAGAGAAATGTCGGAAATACAGGCCAGAGATCAGATGCCAGAAGGTAAGTACACAAACAGAGCACATGTGAACAGGACTTGACAGAAGCTTGACCAGCAATAAGTGTCGTCTGTGCTGAACACTCTTGGGCCCTTCGCAGGTGAAAAGAGGAAGAAATCGCAGGACACAGAGTCACCTGCTGCAAGACACAGGCAGAGAGTAGAGGGAAGGTGCGGCAGGTATCACCCACTAGAGCCCAGTTCACACTGCTGGACAAGACAAAAAGAGTAAAACTCAACGTCTCCCAATCAGCATGGATATAGGAGGACGCTGGCGCAGGCGTGACGCATACGTGACTGCACCCCCCTATAAGACAGAAAGCCTCTGCTGTACTGCCACGTCTGGGACCTTTCTGGGGGATTTTCGTGATATTGCGCTGACATTTCCTGGTAATTCTGTTAATCCGCTACAAGTAAAACTCTGATTTCTTCTAATTATGTAAATGAAATGCAGGAGCTGAAACAGTTTCTAAAAATGATAAAACCCTGAAATCCTGCCGTTGCAGCATCTCTGCGGGTCTGGGGGGTCTCATGGTTTCTAGATTAATTTCCGGTCCTGCCCACTGGACTCCCCACGGTCTAGAATAATCCATTGGTTCTGGCTATGACCCTCATGGATCATCTCAGAAGGGTCCACACACACCTCCCCTTTTATAAGAGAACGTAGGACCCTTAGGACAAGAAGGAAACCTCTTATTACATCCCTCAGTATGGACAGAGGTGGCAGGACCAGGACCCTCCTTCTGATCCGCAACCTCAACAATGAGCTGAACATATATATGCTATATATCCATCCATCCTATGAAATACATGAGATGGAGAAACTAATATACAGATGAAAGATGACTTGGAGAAGCACATATGGACCACAGAATGTAGGACCCATCTCATGTGATGGTACCAGGGGCTTCATATTCCTGTAAGCTTTCCCTCAAGGAGACTGAAGGAGCAGGAGATTCCTGCCTCTACACAGATGAGGAGCCACCAGGGCTGAATGATGTCCCCTGGGGAGATGAGGAGCCACCAGGGCTGAATGATGTCCCCTGAGGAGATGAGGAGCCACCAGGGCTGAATGATGTCCCCTGGGGATATGAGGAGCCACCAGGGCTGAATGATGTCCCTGGGGAGATGAGGAGCCACCAGGGCTGAATGATGTCCCCTGGGGAGATGAGGAGCCACCAGGGCTGAATGATGTCCCTGGGGAGATGAGGAGCCACCAGGGCTGAATGATGTCCCCTGGGGAGATGAGGAGCCACCAGGGCTGAATGATGTCCCCTGGGGAGATGAGGAGCCACCAGGGCTGAATGATGTCCCGTGGGGATATGAGGAGCCACCAGGGCTGAATGATGTCCCCTGGGGAGATGAGGAGCCACCAGGGCTGAATGATGTCCCCTGGGGAGATGAGGAGCCACCAGGGCTGAATGATGTCCCCTGAGGAGATGAGGTGCCACCAGGGCTGAATGATGTCCCCTGGGGAGATGAGGAGCCTCCAGGGCTGAATGATGTCCCCTGGGGAGATGAGCCTCCAGGGCTGAATGATGTCCCCTGGGGAGATGAGGAGCCACCAGGGCTGAATGATGTCCCCTGGGGAGATGAGGAGCCACCAGGGCTGAATGATGTCCCCTGGGGAGATGAAGAGCCACCAGGGTTGAATGTTGTCCCCTGGGGAGATGAGGAGCCACCAGGGCTGAATGATGTCCCTGGAGAGATGAGGAGCCACCAGGGCTGAATGATGTCCCCTGGGGAGATGAGGAGCCACCAGGGCTGAATGATGTCCCCTGGGGAGATGAGGAGCCACCAGGGCTGAATGTTGTCCCCTGGGGAGATGAGGAGTCACAAGGGCTGAATGATGTCCCCTGGGGAGATGAGGAGCCACCAGGGCTAAATGATGTCCCTGGGGAGATGAGGAGCCACCAGGGCTGAATGATGTCCCCTGGGGAGATGAGGAGCCACCAGGGCTGAATGATGTCCCCTGGGGAGATGAGGAGTCACAAGGGCTGAATGATGTCCCCTGGGGAGATGAGGAGCCACCAGGGCTAAATGATGTCCCTGGGGAGATGAGGAGCCACCAGGGCTGAATGATGTCCCCTGGGGAGATGAGGAGCCACCAGGGCTGAATGATGTCCCATGGGGAGATGAGGAGCCACCAGGGCTGAATGTTGTCCCCTGGGGAGATGAGGAGTCACAAGGGCTGAATGATGTCCCTGGGGAGATGAGGAGCCACCAGGGCTGAATGTTGTCCCCTGGGGAGATGAGGAGTCACAAGGGCTGAATGATGTCCCTGGGGATATGAGGAGCCACCAGGGCTGTTACCTCCTTTGTCCGCTTCGCGTATGATAACTGTATCCAGTTGTTTTAATTGGCGCACGGCTTGTTGTTCCGCTTTTGTAAGGTTGTTTCGTCTGCATCTGTCCACCGGTAGTTTCTGGATGTCTCTGCTGACCAAATTGAAAAAAATATTGACTGCTGGGCATAGGCCCAGAGACGGAGTGGCCTGTGAGGGTAATTTGCTCGGAAATCTTTTTCTACCTGTTTCTAGGTCTTCATTTTCCCTCAGTAGTTCCAATAAATCAAGAAGTACCTGTCTGTCTTCCATTGGAACTCCTTCTAGTAATGTTGGTTGGTGGTACAATGCTTTAAAAGTAAGCTGTCTGCAAAATAAATACAGGTCTTTAATTACAGTGAATTTATCCAGAGAGTTCATGGGTGAAAACATTAGGCCTTTTTGCAAAACCGACCTTTCTTCTGCTGTTAAGACATGTGTAGATAAATTGATGATTTGTAGTGTCTGATCGTTGTCTTCTTTTGAGGGATCACATTTTCCATCTATCGTTTGTATGTTCGTTTCTGTTGTCGTGAGACTGGTGAGTGATCTCTGTGTCTGGCTCCTCTTTTTTTGGAATTTATTGCCTCTCGACCAATTTCTTGGTCGCTGGTGTCCGTTGATAAAAAATCGCTGGACATTGAATCTGCTTGATTCACATTTGTGGTTTTTTCTAATGTTTGCTGTTGCTGTTTGTTTGTGCCTCTAATGACTACCCGTCTGTTGCCAGTATGTGTCCATCTGTATGCTTTTTTAAGGTCATAATCTTTTTTGTCCCTCACAAATTTGCTTTTTTTACCATCTATAATTTCTTTTTCAAACTTGTCCACCGTTTCCTTTAATCTCTGCTGGAACGGGATCACAACTGTTTGCATATCAAATTTTTTGCTGGCTTCCTCCAGCATTTTGATTTTGGTTTTAGTTTCCTCCAACAGTTTGCGATCGTGTTCCAGCAGCATGTTGATTAATATCGTGGAGCAATTATGAAGACCCATTTCCCAATTGTGTTTAAATGATTCGTCCACCTCCCATGCTGGGAAGATTTGTACTCTTAATCCTCTTGGGACAATTCCTAGTCTACGGTATTCTTCAAGACTTTTAATGTTCCACCATATTCTGGTGAAGGATTTCTGAGTATCTATGATCTCGGTGGCCACTTGCTTAAATTCCATGTTAGATGTGTCTTCTATCTCTGAAGAAAATATTGAGGATACCTGACTATTCCATTGTGCCTCTTTTGCTCCCATATCCCAGGCCATTTCTGATTAAGGTGACCAAATTGGCCCTTCCTGTGGGTACTGGTTTTATAATAGAGGCTCTCCGGGGCAATCCACCGGTAATGTCAAAAAAGTTACTGAGAAGGATAACTATCTAAGAATAGGGGTGAACCTGTCTCGCGCCGACCAGACTAGACGCCCAAACCACATTGAACGTTCTATTATGAATATATGACTTGTACATAAATGTGCAATGGTTTATGGGAAACGAAACTCCATGGGTAAGAGAACCCGAAGTTTCCAAAACGTATTTCAATGATATGGTGTGTAAACCATCACTGTATCCCAAATATTTGGGTAAACACCAGGAATTAGATACTATTTAATTGCAACTAGACTGGTGTCAATAAACCACTATGGTATTATTTTTCCAATGTAAAACACGAATTTATTGATATACATTAAAACATATTTAAAAACACACACCCCATGTGTGTAGACAATCTCCACTCGCTATGATAAAGCGTAGTGTCCTCCCATCAATTGTCACCAAAATTCATGTGATATGTAAACATGGACTGAATAAGTGCCAAAAAGTTGTAAACAATGTTGTACAAATAGCAACAGCAAATGCTCCCTAATGGGATGTAATAGATCCACAATAAATAAGGTAAGTATGCATATCACCAAATTAGTCCATGTGCTTGATGGAGGTAAAGGCCCCACGCGTATCGCTGTTCCGTCACAGCTTCCTCAGGGGATATCGTATATCACAAATAATGCTGACTTTATACTTAGTTCAACGAGGTCTGGCGTCTGTCGTCACTTCCTTCTGCCCCCGGGTGGGCCCGCCCCCAGCCGGCCCGCCCCCACGCATGCGCGGTGCCCCAGCACCTCCACCTCCATAGCAGAGACACCGCGCACGCGCAGAGACCGGGCCGGCCCAGGCCACGCCCCCCCCCCGAGATGAAGAGGCGGGGAGAAGACAAGGGATCACCCGTCTCCTATGTAAGTGACTTGTTGACGGTCCAATCGGGCGCGTTCACTCCTCTCCTTGTTTTGATGAATTCTGTAGTGGGCTCATCCCATGTATCTTTCCAGTCTGGTCGTCTAGTATTTTTGCGTACAAGTGCCGGGAATCTTTGCTGAATATCAACACATCTGGGCTGAGGGGATATGAGGAGCCACCAGGGCTGAATGATGTCCCTGGGGAGATGAGGAGCCACCAGGGCTGAATGATGTCCCCAGGGGAGATGAGGAACCACCAGGGCTGAATGATGTCCCCTGGGGAGATGAGGAGCCACCAGGGCTGAATGATGTCCCCAGGGGATATGAGGAGCCACCAGGGCTGAATGATGTCCCTGGGGAGATGAGGAGCCACCAGGGCTGAATGATGTCCCTGGGGAGATGAGGAGCCACCAGGGCTGAATGATGTCCCCTGGGGAGATGAGGAGCCACCAGAGCTGAATGATGTCCCCTGGGGAGATGAGGAGCCACCAGGGCTGAATGATGTCCCCTGGGGAGATGAGGAGCCACCAGGGCTGAATGATGTCCCCTGGGGAGATGAGGAGCCTCCAGGGCTGAATGATGTCCCCTGGGGAGATGAGGAGCCTCCAGGGCTGAATGATGTCCCCAGGGGATAGGAGGAGCCACCAGGGCTGAATGATGTCCCTGGGGAGATGAGGAGCCACCAGGGCTGAATGATGTCCCTGGGGAGATGAGGAGCCACCAGGGCCGAATGATGTCCCCAGGGGATATGAGGAGCCACCAGGGCTGAGTGATGTCCATGGGGAGATGAGGAGTCACAAGGGCTGAATGATGTCCCCTGGGGAGATGAGGAGCCACCAGGGCTGAATGATGTCCCTGGGGAGATGAGGAGTCACAAGGGCTGAATGATGTCCCCAGGGGAGATGAGGAGCCACCAGGGCTGAATGATGTCCCCTGGGGAGATGAGGAGTCACAAGGGCTGAATGATGTCCCCTGGAGAGATGAGGAGCCACCAGGGCTGAATGATGTCCCCTGGGGCGATGAGGAGCCACCAGGGCTAAATGATGTCCCTGGGGAGATGAGGAGCCACCAGGGCTGAATGATGTCCCCTGGGGAGATGAGGAGCCGACAGGGCTGAATGATGTCCCCTGGGGAGATGAGGAGCCACCAGGGCTAAATGACGTCCCTGGGGAGATGAGGAGCCACCAGGGCTGAATGATGTCCCCTGGGGAGATGAGGAGCCACCGGGGCTGAATGATGTCCCTGGGGAGATGCGGAGCCACCAGGGCTGAATGATGTCCCCTGGGGAGATGCGGAGCCACCAGGGCTGAATGATGTCCCTGGGGAGATGAGGAGCCGACAGGGCTGAATGATGTCCCCTGGGGAGATGAGGAGCCACCAGGGCTAAATGACGTCCCTGGGGAGATGAGGAGCCACCAGGGCTGAATGATGTCCCCTGGGGAGATGAGGAGCCACCGGGGCTGAATGATGTCCCTGGGGAGATGCGGAGCCACCAGGGCTGAATGATGTCCCCTGGGGAGATGCGGAGCCACCAGGGCTGAATGATGTCCCTGTAGAGATGAGGAGCCTCCATTCCTTCCTTCTCGGCACTGGAGAAGGAGCGGACACATCACTGACAGCTTCTCCGTCCTTCATGGAGTGATGCTGTAGATTAGAGATGTTCCTTTCACATGGCCTTCCTTTTCCATAGGGACTGGATCTATAGGAGGGACATTTATTGCGTCATTTGCTCTGGCAGCTGCCACTCGATGATAAGATTGTGTGTGCATCACCGGGGCACATCCAGAAGGAGAGTCTTATACATCTGGGCAGAGACTTGTGAAGTACCAGACCCGACCCAAGACAGAGAACGATCATCATCATCAAAGACATCCAGACACAGGAGACAAGGGGTGCGGCTGCATTTCCCCACATCCACCCACAGAAGGCGCTACATGAAGAGAAATACAAAACCACAGAGATCAGGAGACAAGTGGAGGAGGACCTGCCCCAAGGGCTCACAATCTATAAGATCTATCTATAAGAAAGTCATCACTTCATTATTTATTTTACATCAAGGGTTAACCTGCAATAATCTACAGTGTTATGTACATTCTGCTGATTATTACTGTATAGACCAGCAGAAAGGGTTAATGAACACTGTGAGACATTTCTGATTGCGAGAATCTAAAGAGAAATCAGTAATTTCCCCATAATAGAAGTTGTTTTGCAGAAGAAAATCAGACTTGTTTACCAGACACCTGACCGCTAGAGTGACAGGTGATGTCTGGAGACTTGTTTACCAGACACCTGACCGCTAGAGTGACAGGTGATGTCTGGAGACTTGTTTACCAGACACCTGACCGCTAGAGTGACAGGTGCTGTGTCTGGAGACTTGTTTACCAGACACCTGACCGCTAGAGTGACAGGTGATGTCTGGAGACTTGTTTACCAGACACCTGACCGCTAGAGTGACAGGTGATGTCTGGAGACTTGTTTACCAGACACCTGACCGCTAGAGTGACAGGTGCTGTGTCTGGAGACTTGTTTACCAGACACCTGACCGCTAGAGTGACAGGTGATGTCTGGAGACTTGTTTACCAGACACCTGACCGCTAGAGTGACAGGTGATGTCTGGAGACTTGTTTACCAGACACCTGACCGCTAGAATGACAGGTGCTGTGTCTGGAGACTTGTTTACCAGACACCTCACCACTAGAGTGACAGGTGCTGTGTCTGGAGACTTGTTTACCAGACACATGACCGCTAGAATGACAGGTGATGTCTGGAGACTTGTTTACCAGACACCTCACCACTAGAGTGACAGGTGCTGTGTCTGGAGACTTGTTTACCAGACACATGACCGCTAGAATGATAGCTGATGTCTGGAGACTTGTTTACCAGACACCTGACCGCTAGAGTGACAGGTGATGTCTGGAGACTTGTTTACCAGACACATGACCGCTAGAATGACAGGTGATGTCTGGAGACTTGTTTACCAGACACCTCACCACTAGAGTGACAGGTGCTGTGTCTGGAGACTTGTTTACCAGACACCTGACCACTAGAGTGACAGGTGCTGTGGCTGGAGACTTGTTTACCAGACACCTGACCACTAGAGTGACAGGTGATGTCTGGAGACTTGTTTACCAGACACATGACCGCTAGAATGACAGGTGATGTCTGGAGACTTTTTTACCAGACACCTCACCACTAGAGTGACAGGTGCTGTGTCTGGAGACTTGTTTACCAGAGTGACAGGTGATGTGTCTGGAGACTTGTTTACCAGACACCTGACCGCTAGAATGACAGGTGATGTCTGGAGACTTATTTACCAGACACCTCACCACTAGAGTGACAGGTGCTGTGTCTGGAGACTTGTTTACCAGAGTGACAGGTGATGTGTCTGGAGACTTGTTTACCAGACACCTGACCGCTAGAGTGACAGGTGCTGTGTCTGGAGACTTGTTTACCAGAGTGACAGGTGATGTCTGTAAACTTGTTTACCAGACACCCTGACCGCTAGAGTGACAGGTGATGTCTGGAGACTTGTTACCAGACACCTGACTGCTAGAGTGACAGGTGATGTCTGGAGACTTGTTAACCAAACACCCTGACCACTAGAGTGACAGGTGATGTCTGGAGACTTGTTTACCAGACATCTGACCGGTAGAGTGACAGGTGATGTGTCTGGAGACTTGTTTACCAGACACCTGACCGCTAGAGTGACAGATGTCTGGAGACTTGTTTACCAGAAATCCTGACCACTAGAGTGACAGGTGATGTCTGGAGACTTGTTACCAGACACCTGACTGCTAGAGTGACAGGTGATGTCTGGAGACTTGTTAACCAAACACCCTGACCACTAGAGTGACAGGTGATGTCTGGAGACTTGTTTACCAGACATCTGACCGGTAGAGTGACAGGTGATGTGTCTGGAGACTTGTTTACCAGACACCTGACCGCTAGAGTGACAGATGTCTGGAGACTTGTTTACCAGAAATCCTGACCACTAGAGTGACAGGTGATGTCTGGAGACTTGTTTACCAGACACCTGACCTCTAGAGTGACAGGTGATGTCTGGAGACTTGTTTACCAGACACCTGATGGCTAGAGTGACAGGTGATGTGTCTGGAGACTTGTTTACCAGACACCTTACCGCTAGAGTGACAGATGTCTGGAGACTTGTTTACCAGAGTGACAGGTGATGTCTGGAGACTTGTTTACCAGGCACCTTGCCTCTAGAGTGACAGGTGATGTCTGGAGACTTGTTTACCAGACACCTGATGGCTAGAGTGATAGGTGATGTCTGGAGACTTGTTTACCAGACACCTGACCGCTAGAGTGACAGGTGATGTCTGGAGACTTGTTTACCAGACACCTGACCTCTAGAGTGACAGGAGATGCCTGGAGACTTGTTTGCACTTTTGAAACTTGCTGCCATAGAATATTATGGGAACTCAATGTAAGTCTAAGAGAAAATGCCTTGTCATTGTGCTGATATGGTAGAAGGTATATAAGAGAATATTCCCTGCCCCTGGTGTCCTGCAGTTATAGAACAGGAGGAGACTCTGTCAGTCCACCTGGGCACCAGAAGCTGAAATGTGGTCCTCTGCCCTAGACCTTGGGCTCCAGACTGTGATCAGGGGACCAGGCTTCTGTGATAAATAGGGGCAACTAGCCAGGGCTGTCCTCAGTATTAACCCTTCTTCTGCCAGGGAGGAGAGTGGAGGGGTCAGGCCTGTGACCAGGGCTCCAGCCACCTGATAGAGAGGGGCAACTAGCCTCGGCTGTCCTCAGTATTAACCCTTCTTCTGCCAGGGAGGAGAGTGGAGGGGTTAGGCCTGTGACCCGGGCACCAGCCTCCTGATAGAGAGGGGCAGCTAGCCGGGACTGTCCTCAGTATTAACCCTTCTTCTGCCAGGGAGGAGAGTGGAGGGGTTAGGCCTGTGACCCGGGCACCAGCCTCCTGATAGAGAGGGGCAGCTAGCCGGGACTGTCCTCAGTATTAACCCTTCTTTTGCCAGGGAGGAGAGTGGAGGGGTCAGGCCTGTGACCCGGGCACCAGCCTCCTGATAGAGAGGGGCAGCTAGCCGGGACTGTCCTCAGTATTAACCCTTCTTTTGCCAGGGAGGAGAGTGGAGGGGTCAGGCCTGTGACCGGGGCACCAGCCTCCTGATAGAGAGGGGCAGCTAGCCGGCGCTGTCCTCAGCATTAACCTTTCTTCTGCCAGGGAGGAGAGTGGAGGGGTCAGGCCTGTGACCAGGGCTCCAGCCACCTGATAGGGGAAGCTTGCCGGGCTGTCTTCAGTATTAACCCTTCTTCTGCCAGGGAGGAGAGTGGAGGGGTTAGGCCTGTGACCCGGGCACCAGCCTCCTGATAGAGAGGGGCAACTAGCCAGGGCTGTCCTCAATATTAACCATTCTTCTGCCAGGGAGGAGAGTGGAGGGGTTAGGCCTGTGACCAGGGCTCCAGCCTCCTGATAGAGAGGGGCAACTAGCCAGGGCTGTCCTCAGTATTAACCCTTCTTCTGCCAGGGAGGAGAGTGGAGGGGTCAGGCCTGTGACCAGGGCTCCAGCCTCCTGATAGAGAGGGGCAACTAGCCAGGGCTGTCCTCAGTATTAACCCTTCTTCTGCCAGGGAGGAGAGTGGAGGGGTCAGGCCTGTGACCCGGGCACCAGCCTCCTGATAGAGAGGGGAAGCTAGCCGGGGCTGTCCTCAGTATTAACCCTTCTTCTGCCAGGGAGGAGAGCGGAGGGGTTAGGCCTGTGACCCGGGCACCAGCCTCCTGATAGAGAGGGGAAGCTAGCCGGGGCTGTCCTCAGTATTAACCCTTCTTTTGCCAGGGAGGAGAGTGGAGGGGTCAGGCCTGTGACTGGGACACCAGCCTCCTGATAGAGAGGGGCAACTAGCCGGGACTGTCCTCAGTATTAACCCTTCTTCTGCCAGGGAGGGGAGTGGAGGCCTGTGATTTGCTTTGTACCTAAAATTCTTCAATAAAGAAGGAAATTGTTCCCTACAGACTCTGAGTCTCCGGACTTATTTAAAATTGGGGTGCACCGCGCCTTCCCATCCCATACAGAGAGCAGCAACATGTGGTGACACTCTGACGGTGCCTTGCGGACCTAGAGTAGCGTTTGGGCTACCCCTAACCTGAGTACTGCAATGGAAGGTTAATGGAGACACAAGATCCAGCAGGTGGTGTGTGCAACAAATATGGGGGGAGAGGCTGATCCAATGGTTTCTCCCTGGAGCAACCACTGAGTTGCTGGGGGGGAAGCCCATGGCGGTAACAGCCGTATCCAGGAATCAGACGAAGGCAACGTTGTGCAAAAATAATTTACAGTTCTTCATTCGAACAACAGCAGGCAATGCGCCAAACGGTCTCGTACAGATGCCGGATTGTTAGATAGTCCGGATTACTGGAGAGGGTCCTCAGCAGTTGGGTCACCAGCCTGGATGCAGGGGTCAGGCTGGGAGGTAGCTGTGTCCAATGCTGGAAGCTACAGCTCTAATCCTAGGAGGTAGCTCTGTGTGAGACATTGGAGGTGTGCGGCACACACTGTCTCTGGTCCCTCAGTGTTGTACTATATCGATGAGCTGAGGCCTGTGGTCAGAGCGTGTGCTCGGAGGTCTCTCTGGTTAGAGAGCTTGTCACTTCCTGTCCAGGGGTGCTGTTACACTCTGGTCAGGTGATCTCACTCTCCAATCACACTCCAGTTACAAAGGTGGAACATCATTGGATAATAACATTGAATAGAATTAACCCTTGCCTATCCAGGCAGTATCTACCGCTGCTAATAACCTCTATCTGACTATATGACCCTGAAGTGAGTTGTACTGGCTAAACCTTCTGGGGACACACAGACAAATGGGCTTATTCGCAACTACTCCTCTGCCTATGCATCGGCAGGGGTGTTGCAGATGTGATAGCAGGTGAGAGAAGGAGTGTAACGCTCAGGTAAGTGTCAGCCAAGACATTTAGATTGAATGGCAGAAGAGATGGTGACATAGAGAATTCATTAGCAGGTGGTGGAATATAAAGATAATGAGGGAGATGTCAGAACAGCAGAAAGATGATTGTTATTACTACAAATAGGAAGGTTCAGATCTGCTACATACTGCTCTGCAGGGGAGGGATCAGTTCTGCTACATACAGCTCTGCAGGGAAGGGACCAGCTCTGGTACATACTGCGGAGGATCAGCTCTGTCACATACTGCTCTGCAGGGGAGGGACCAGCTCTGCTACATACTGCTCTGCAGGGGAAGGATCAGCTCTGCTACATACTGCTCTGCAGGGGAGGGATCAGCTCTGCTACATACTGCTCTGCAGGTGAGGGTTCAGCTCTGCTACATACTGCTCTGCAGGGGAGGGATCAGCTCTGCTACATACTGCTCTGCAGGTGAGGGTTCAGCTCTGCTACATACTGCTCCGGAGGGGACGGATCAGCTCTGCTACATACTGCTCTGAGGAAGATCAGCTCTGCCGCATACTGCTCTGCAGGTGAGGGTTCAGCTCTGCTACATACTGCTCTGCAGGGGAGGATCAGCTCTGCTATGTACTGCTCTGGAGGGGAGGGATTAGCTCTGCTACATACTGCTCTGGAGGGGAGGGTTCAGCTCTGCCACATACTGCTCTGCAGGTGAGGGTTCAGCTCTGCTACATACTGCTCTGCAGGGGAGGATCAGCTCTGCTACATACTGCTCTGGAGGGGAGGGTTCAGCTCTGCTACATACTGCTCTGGAGGGGAGGGATTAGCTCTGCTACATACTGCTCTGGAGGGGAGGGTTCAGCTCTGCTACATACTGCTCTGCAGGGGAGGGATCAGCTCTGCTACATACTGCTCTGGAGGGGAGGGATTAGCTCTGCTACATACTGCTCTGGAGGGGAGGGTTCAGCTCTGCTACATACTGCTCTGGAGGGGAGGGATCAGCTCTGCTACATACTGCTCTGCAGGGGAAGGATCAGCTCTGCTGCATACTGCTCTGCAGGGGAGGGATCAGCTCTGATACATACTGCTCTGCAGGGGAGGGATCAGCTCTACTGCATACTGCTCTGCAGGGGAGGGATCAGCTCTGATACATACTGCTCTAAGGAGGATCAGCTCTGTCATATACTGCTCTGCAGGGGACAAATGAGCTCTGCCACATACTGCTCTGCAGGAGAGGGTTCAGCTCTACTACATACTGCTCCGGAGGGGACGGATCAGCTCTGCTACATACTGCTCTGAGGAAGATCAGCTCTGTCACATACTGCTCTGCAGGTGAGGGTTCAGCTCTGCTACATACTGCTCTGCAGGGGAGGATCAGCTCTGCTATGTACTGCTCTGGAGGGGAGGGATCAGCTCTGATACATACTGCTCTGAGGAGGATCAGCTCTGCCACATACTGCTCTGCAGGTGAAGGTTCAGCTCTGCTACATACTGCTCTGGAGGGGAGGGATTAGCTCTGCTACATACTGCTCTGGAGGGGAGGGATCAGCTCTGCTGCATACTGCTCTGCAGGGGAGGGATCAGCTCTGATACATACTGCTCTAAGGAGGATCAGCTCTGTCATATACTGCTCTGCAGGGGACAAATGAGCTCTGCCACATACTGCTCTGCAGGAGAGGGATCAGCTCTGCTACATACTGCTCTGCAGGGGAGGGATCAGATAAGCTACATATTGCTCTGCATGGGAGGGATCAACTCTGCTACATACTGTTCTGAAGGGGAGGGCTCAGCTCTGAAACATACTGCTCTGCAGGGGAGGGATCAGATCTGCTACATATCGCTCTGCATGGGAGGGATCAACTCTGCTACATACTGCTCTGGAGGGGAGGGCTCAGCTCTGCTACATACTGCTCTTCAGGGGAGGAGTCAGCTCTTCCACATACCGCTCTGCAAGGGACGAATGGGCTCTGCCACATCCCGCTTTGCAGGGGAGGGATCAGCTCTGCTACATACTGCTCTGCAGGGGTGGGATCAACTCTGCTACATAATGTTCTGCAGGGGAGGGATCAGCTCTGCTACATACTGTTCTGCAGGGGAGGGATCAGCTCTGCTACATACTGCTCGGCAGGGGAAGGATCACCTCTGCTACATACTGCTCTGCAAGGAAGGGATCAGCTCTGCTACATACAGCTCTGCAGAATAGGGATCAACTCTACCACATACAGCTCTGCAGGGGAGGGATCAGCTCTGCTACATACTGCTCTACACGGGAAGGATCAGCTCTGCTACATACTGCTCTGCAGAGGAGGGATCAACTCTACCACATACAGCTCTGCAGGGGAGGGATCAGCTCTGCTACATACTGCTCTGCACGGGAAGGATCAGCTCTGCTACATACTGCTCTGCAAGGGAGGGATCAGCTCTGCTACATACTGCTCTGGAGGGGAGGGATCAGCTCTGCTGCATACTGCTCTGCAGGGGAGGGATCAGCTCTGATACATACTGCTCTACGGAGGATCAGCTCTGTCATATACTGCTCTGCAGGGGACAAATGAGCTCTGCCACATACTGCTCTGCAGGAGAGGGATCAGCTCTGCTACATACTGCTCTGCAGGGGAGGGATCAGCTCTGCCACATACAGCTATGCAGGGGAGGAATCAGCTCTGCCACATACAGCTATGCAGGAGAGGGATCAGCTCTGCTTCATACTGCTCTGCAGGGGAGGAATCAGATCTGCTACATATTGCTCTGCAGGGGAGGGATCAGATCTGCTACATACTGCTCTGAAGGAGAGGGATCAGCTCTGCTACTTACTCCTCTGCAGGGGAGGGATCAGATCTGCTACATATTGCTCTGCATGGGAGGGATCAACTCTGCTACATACTGCTCTGGAGGGGAGGGCTCAGCTCTGCTACATACTGCTCTTCAGGGGAGGAGTCAGCTCCGCCACATATCGCTCTGCAAGGGAAGAATGGGCTCTGCCACATCCCGCTTTGCAGGGGAGGGATCAACTCTGCTACATTATGTTCTGCAGAGGAGGGATCAGCTCTGCTACATACTGTTTTGCAGGGGAGGGATCAGCTCTGCTACATACTGCTCTGCAAGGGAGGGATCAGCTCTGCTACATACTGCTCTACAAGGAAGGGATCAGCTCTGCTACATACAGCTCTGCAGAATAGGGATCAACTCTACCACATACAGCTCTGCAGGGGAGGGATCAGCTCTGCTCCATACTGCTCTGCAGAGGAAGGATCAGCTCTGCTACATACTGCTCTGCAAGGGAGGGATCAGCTCTGCTACATACTGCTCTGGAGGGGAGGGATCAGCTCTGCTGCATACTGCTCTGCAGGGGAGGGATCAGCTCTGATACATACTGCTCTACGGAGGATCAGCTCTGTCATATACTGCTCTGCAGGGGACAAATGAGCTCTGCCACATACTGCTCTGCAGGAGAGGGATCAGCTCTGCTACATACTGCTCTGCAGGAGAGGGATCAGCTCTGCTACATACTGCTCTGCAGGGGAGGGATCAGCTCTGCCACATAAAGCTATGCAGGGGAGGGATCAGCTCTGCTACATACTGCTCTGCAGGGGAGGGATCAGATCTGCTACATATTGCTCTGCAGGGGAGGGATCAGCTCTGATACATACTGCTCTGCAGGGGAGGGATCAGATCTGCTACATATCGCTCTGCATGGGAGGGATCAACTCTGCTATATACTGATCTGGAGGGGAGGGCTCAGCTCTGCTACATACTGCTCTTCAGGGGAGGAGTCAGCTCCGCCACATACCGCTCTGCAAGGGACGAATGGGCTCTGCCACATCCTGCTTTGTAGGGGAGGGATCAGCTCTGCTACATACTGCTCTGCAGGGGAGGGATCAACTCTGCTACATAATGTTCTGCAGGGGAGGTATCAGCTCTGCTACGTACTGTTCTGCAGGGGAGGGATCAGCTCTGCTACATACTGCTCTGCACGGGAAGGATCAGCTCTGCTACATACTGCTCTGCAAGGGAGGGATCAACTCTACCACATACAACTCTGCAGGGGAGGGATCAGCTCTGCTCCATACTGCTCTGCAGGGAAAGGATCAGCTCTGCTCCATACTGCTCTGCAGGGGAGGGATCAACTCTGCTACATTATGTTCTGCAGAGGAGGGATCAGCTCTGCTACATACTGTTTTGCAGGGGAGGGATCAGCTCTGCTACATACTGCTCTGCAGGGGAGGGATCAGCTCTGCTACATACTGCTCTGCAAGGAAGGGATCAGCTCTGCTACATACAGCTCTGCAGAATAGGGATCAACTCTACCACATACAGCTCTGCAGGGGAGGGATCAGCTCTGCTCCATACTGCTCTGCAGAGGAAGGATCAGCTCTGCTACATACTGCTCTGCAAGGGAGGGATCAGCTCTGCTACATACTGCTCTGGAGGGGAGGGATCAGCTCTGCTGCATACTGCTCTGCAGGGGAGGGATCAGCTCTGCCACATACAGCTATGCAGGGGAGGGATCAGCTCTGCTACATACTGCTCTGCAGGGGAGGGATCAGATCTGCTACATATTGCTCTGCAGGGGAGGGATCAGCTCTGATACATACTGCTCTGCAGGGGAGGGATCAGATCTGCTACATATCGCTCTGCATGGGAGGGATCAACTCTGCTATATACTGATCTGGAGGGGAGGGCTCAGCTCTGCTACATACTGCTCTTCAGGGGAGGAGTCAGCTCCGCCACATACCGCTCTGCAAGGGACGAATGGGCTCTGCCACATCCTGCTTTGTAGGGGAGGGATCAGCTCTGCTACATACTGCTCTGCAGGGGAGGGATCAACTCTGCTACATAATGTTCTGCAGGGGAGGTATCAGCTCTGCTACGTACTGTTCTGCAGGGGAGGGATCAGCTCTGCTACATACTGCTCTGCACGGGAAGGATCAGCTCTGCTACATACTGCTCTGCAAGGGAGGGATCAACTCTACCACATACAACTCTGCAGGGGAGGGATCAGCTCTGCTCCATACTGCTCTGCAGGGAAAGGATCAGCTCTGCTCCATACTGCTCTGCAAGGGAGGGATCAGCTCTGATACATACTGCTCTGCAGAGGAGGGATCAACTCTACCACATACTGCTCTGCAGTGGAGGGATCAGCTCTGCTACATACAGCTCTGCAGGAGAGGGATCAGCTCTGCCACATACTGCTCTGCAGAGGAGGGATCAACTCTACCACATACTGCTCTGCAATGGAGGGATCAGCTCTGCCACATATATCTCTGCAGGAGAGGGACCAGCTCTGCCAAATACTGCTCTGCAGAGGAGGGATCAACTCTACCACATACAGCTCTGCAGGGGAGGGATCAGCTCTGCCACATACAGCTCTGCAGCAGAGGGATCAGCTCTGCTACATACTGCTTTGCAGGGGAGGGATCAGCTCTGCTACATACTGCTCTGCAGGGGAGGGGTCAGCTCTGCTACATACTGCTCTGCAGGGGAGGGGTCAGCTCTGCTACATACTGCTCTGCGGAGGATCAGCTCTGCTACATACTGCTCTGCAAGGGAGGGATCAGCTCTGCTACATACTGCTCTGCAGGGGAGGGATCAGCTCTGCTACATACTGCTCTGCAGAGGAGGGATCAGCTCTGCCACATATATCTCTGCAGGAGAGGGACCAGCTCTGCCACATACTGCTCTGCAGAGGAGGGATCAACTCTACCACATACAGCTCTGCAGGAGAGGGATCAGCTCTGCCACATACTGCTCTGCAGAGGAGGGATCGACTCTGCCACATACAGCTCTGCAGCAGAGGGATCAGTTCTGCTACATACTGCTCTGCAGGGGAGGGATCAGATCTGCTACATACTGCTCTGCAGGGGAGGGGTCAGCTCTGCTACACACTGCTCTGCGGAGGATCAGCTCTGCCACATACTGCTCTGCAGGGGAGGGATCAGCTCTGCTACATACTGCTCTGCAGGGGAGGGATCAGCCCTGCTACATACCACTCTGGAAGGGAGGGATCAGCTCTGCCACATACTGCTCTGCAGGGGAGGGATCAGCTCTGCTACATACTGCTCTGCAGGGGAGGGATCAGCCCTGCTACATACCACTCTGGAAGGGAGGGATCAGCTCTGCCACATACTGCTCTGCAGGGGAGGGATCAGCCCTGCTACGTACTGCTCTGCAGGGGAGGGATCAGCTCTGCCACATACTGCTCGGCAGGGGAGGGATCAGCCCTGCTACATACTGCTCTGCAGGGGAGGGATCAGCTCTGCTACATACTGCTCTGCAGGGGAGGGATCAGCTCTGCTACATACAGCTCTGCAGGGGAGGGATCAGCTCTGCTACATACTGCTCTGCAGGGGAGGGATCAGCTCTGCTACGTACTGCTCTGCAGGGGAGGGATCAGCTCTGCGAAATACAGCTCTGCAGGGGAGAGATCAGCTCTGCTACATAGCGCTCTGCAGTGAAGAGATAAACTCCGCTACATACAGCTCTGCAGGGGAGGATCAGCTCTGCTACATGTTGCTCTGCAGGGGAGGGATCAGGTCTGCCACATACTGCTCTGCAGGGGAGGGATCAGCTCCGCTACATATTGCTCTGCAGAGGAGGGATCAGCTCTGCTACATTTCACTCTGCAGGGGAGGAAACAACTCTGCTATGTACTGCTTTGTGGAGGATCAGCTCTGCTATGTAGCGCCTTGCTGAGGATCAGCTCTGCTATGTAGCGCCATGCTGAGGACCAGCTCTGCTATGTACTGCTCTGCGGAGGATTAGCTCTGCTATGTAGCGCCATGCTGAGGATCAGCTCTGCTATGTACTGCTCTGCGGAGGATTAGCTCTGCTATGTAGCGCCATGCTGAGGACCAGCTCTGCTATGTACTGCTCTGCGGAGGATGAGCTCTGATATGTAGCGCCATGCTGAGGACCAGCTCTGCTATGTACTGCTCTGCGGAGGATCAGCTCTGCTATGTACTGCTCTGCGGAGGGTTAGCTCTGCTATGTACTGCTCTGCGGAGGGTTAGCTCTGCTATGTAGCGCCATGCTGAGGACCAGCTCTGCTATGTACTGCTCTGCGGAGGGTTAGCTCTGCTATGTAGCGCCATGCTGAGGACCAGCTCTGCTATGTACTGCTCTGCGGAGGATGAGCTCTGCTATGTAGCGCCATGCTGAGGACCAGCTCTGCTATGTACTGCTCTGCGGAGGATCAGCTCTGCTATGTACTGCTCTGCGGAGGGTTAGCTCTGCTATGTACTGCTCTGCGGAGGGTTAGCTCTGCTATGTAGCGCCATGCTGAGGACCAGCTCTGCTATGTACTGCTCTGCGGAGGGTTAGCTCTGCTATGTAGCGCCATGCTGAGGGTGCTGCAGTAGACTTCCCCATGTCAGGAGGTTGACACTTGTACGGTCTATAAATACTCGCTGTCAATGTCAGATTATCGGATGCGTTTAGAACAATAATTAGACATTTCCGGAATATTTTGGCGCAGGTGTCAGCCATTACGGAGACGCAATCAGCGCTAATGACAGGACACATTTGTTTAACCGTTCACCAAACACCTAAATATTCACAGCAAATGTGAAAAATGTGACAAGAATTTTGAGATCTGAAGCTGAAAAATCCCCAGAGGTGCGGAGACGGGAGAGAAGTCAACGGCGCAGCGGCAGGAAGCGGGATTATTCCGGATATATTCCATTGTAACTGGAGACTAATAAAGACACATGTCCTAGGGTCATACTGCAGCACCAGGATCATGGAGGACATTATAGAGCAGCACTGACCAGTACAGATGGGGATAAAGCACTTGGGGTGAGATACAAGCTTCCAATTATCTCCAGAAGTCATAGCCTGTACCTATATCTCTCCTCTGTCACTTAAAAGTGTCATCAAGATCATATAGGACAGTATAGAGCAGCACTGATCAGTACAGATTTGATAAAGCATGGGGGTGAGATAGAAGCTTCCAATTATCTGCAGCTGCAGACTGTCTGTGTCTCTATTCTATCATAGTTGCTACCTGATCACTACAGCGCCTCCTACAAGGATAGATGTGTCTATAGATAATACCTGATCAGTACAGCGCCTCCTACTGGGATAGATGTGTCTATAGGTACTACCTGATCACTACAGCGCCTCCTACTGGGATAGATGTGCCTATAGGTAATACCTGATCACTACAGCGCCTCCTACTGGGATAGATGTATCTATAGGTACTACCTGATCACTACAGCGCCTCCTACTGGGATAGATGTGTCTATAGGATAATACCTGATCACTACAGCGCCTCCTACTGGGATAGATGTGTCTATAGGTAATACCTGATCACTACAGCGCCTCCTACTGGGATAGATGTGTCTATAGGTAATACATGATCACTACAGCGCCTCCTACTGGGATAGATGTGTCTATAGGTAATACCTGATCACTACAGCGTCTCCTACTGGGATAGATGTGCCTATAGGTGATACCTGATCACTACAGCGCCTCCTACTGGGATAGATGTGTCTATAGGTACCTCCTGATCACTACAGCGCCTCCTACTGGGATAGATGTGTCTATAGGTGATACCTGATCACTACAGCACCTCCTACTGGGATAGATGTGTCTATAGGTAATACCTGATCAGTACAGCGCCTCCTACTAGGATAGATGTGTCTATAGGTAATACCTGATCACTACAGCGCCTCCTACTGGGATAGATGTGCCTATAGGTACCTCCTGATCACTACAGCGCCTCCTACTGGGATAGATGTGTCTATAGGTAATACCTGATCACTACAGCGCCTCCTACTGGGATAGATGTGTCTATAGGTACTACCTGATCACTACAGCGCCTCCTACTGGGATAGATGTGTCTATAGGTAATACCTGATCACTACAGCGCCTCCTACTGGGATAGATGTGTCTATAGGTAATACCTGATCACTACAGCGCCTCCTACTGGGATAGATGTGTCTATAGGTACCTCCTTATCACTACAGCGCCTCCTACTGGGATAGATGTGTCTATAGGTACCTCCTTATCACTACAGCGCCTCCTACTGGGATAGATGTGTCTATAGGTACTACCTGATCACTACAGCGCCTCCTACTGGGATAGATGTGTCTATAGGTAATACCTGATCACTACAGCGCCTCCTACTGGGATAGATGTGTCTATAGGTAATACCTGATCACTACAGCGCCCCCTACTGGAATAGATGTGTCTATAGGTAATACCTGATCACTACAGCGCCCCCTACTGGGATAGATGTGTCTATAGGTAATACCTGATCACTACAGCGCCTCCTACTGGGATAGATGTGTCTATAGATAATACCTGATCACTACAGCGCCTCCTACTGGGATAGATGTGTCTATAGATAATACCTGATCACTACAGCGCCTCCTACTGGGATAGATGTGTCTATAGATAATACCTGATCACTACAGCACCTCCTACTGGGATAGATGTGTCTATAGGTAATACCTGATCACTACAGCGCCCCCTACTGGGATAGATGTGTCTATAGGTAATACCTGATCACTACAGCGCCTCCTACTGGGATAGATGTGTCTATAGGTAATACCTGATCACTACAGCGCCTCCTACTGGGATAGATGTGTCTATAGGTAATACCTGATCACTACAGCGCCTCCTACTGGGATAGATGTGTCTATAGGTACCTCCTGATCACTACAGCGCCTCCTACTGGGATAGATGTGTCTATAGGTACTACCTGATCACTACAGCGCCTCCTACTGGGATAGATGTGTCTATAGGTACTACCTGATCACTACAGCGTCTCCTACTGGGATAGATGTGTCTATAGGTACTACCTGATCACTACAGCGCCTCCTACTGGGATAGATGTGTCTATAGGTACTACCTGATCCCTACAGCGCCTCCTACTGGGATAGATGTGTCTATAGGTACTACCTGATCACTACAGCGCCTCCTACTGGGATAGATGTGTCTATAGGTGATACCTGATCACTACAGCGCCTCCTACTGGGATAGATGTGTCTATAGGTAATACCGGATCACTACAGCGCCTCCTACTGGGATAGATGTGTCTATAGGTACCTCCTTATCACTACAGCGCCTCCTACTGGGATAGATGTGTCTATAGGTAATACCTGATCACTACAGCGCCTCCTACTAGGATAGATGTGTCTATAGGTAATACCTGATCACTACAGCGCCTCCTACTGGGATAGATGTGTCTATAGGTAATACCTGATCACTACAGCGCCTCCTACTGGGATAGATGTGTCTATAGGTAATACCTGATCACTGCAGCGCCCCCTACTGGGATAGATGTGTCTATAGGTACTACCTGATCAGTACAGCGCCTCCTACTGGGATAGATGTGTCTATAGGTAATACCTGATCACTGCAGCGCCCCCTACTGGGATAGATGTGTCTGTAGGTACTACCTGATCAGTACAGCGCCTCCTACTGGGATAGATGTGTCTATAGGTAATACCTGATCACTGCAGCGCCCCCTACTGGGATAGATGTGTCTATAGGTACTACCTGATCAGTACAGCGCCTCCTACTGGGATAGATGTGTCTATAGGTAATACCTGATCACTGCAGCGCCCCCTACTGGGATAGATGTGTCTATAGGTACTACCTGATCAGTACAGCGCCTCCTACTGGGATAGATGTGTCTATAGGTAATACCTGATCACTACAGCGTCTCCTACTGGGATAGATGTGTCTATAGGTACTACCTGATCACTACAGCGCCCCCTACTGGGATAGATGTGTCTATAGGTACTACCTGATCACTACAGCGCCTCCTACTAGGATAGATGTGTCTATAGATAATACCTGATCACTACAGCGCCTCCCACTGGGATAGATGTGTCTATAGGTACCTCCTGATCACTACAGCGCCTCCTACTGGGATAGATGTGTCTATAGATAATACCTGATCACTACAGCGCCTCCCACTGGGATAGATGTATCTATAGGTACCTCCTTATCACTACAGCGCCTCCTACTGGGATAGATGTGTCTATAGGTAATACCTGATCACTACAGCGCCTCCTACTGGGATAGATGTGTCTATAGATAATACCTGAACACTACAGCGCCTCCTACTGGGATAGATGTGTCTATAGGTAATACCTGATCACTGCAGCGCCCCCTACTGGGATAGATGTGTCTATAGATAATACCTGATCACTACAGCGCCTCCTACTGGGATAGATGTGTCTATAGGTAATACCTGATCACTACAGCGCCTCCTACTGGGATAGATGTGTCTATAGGTAATACCTGATCACTACAGCGCCTCCTACTGGGATAGATGTGTCTATAGGTAATACCTGATCACTACAGCGCCCCCTACTGGGATAGATGTGTCTATAGGTAATACCTGATCACTACAGCGCCTCCTACTGGGATAGATGTGTCTATAGGTACCTCCTGATCACTACAGCGCCTCCTACTGGGATAGATGTGTCTATAGGTACTACCTGATCACTACAGCGCCTCCTACTGGGATAGATGTGTCTATAGGTAATACCTGATCACTACAGCGCCTCCTACTGGGATAGATGTGTCTATAGGTACTACCTGATCACTACAACGCCTCCTACTGGGATAGATGTGTCTATAGGTAATACCTGATCACTACAGCGCCTCCTACTGGGAAAGATGTGTCTATAGGTACTACCTGATCACTACAGCGCCTCCTACTGGGATAGATGTGTCTATAGGTACTACCTGATCCCTACAGCGCCTCCTACTGGGATAGATGTGTCTATAGGTACTACCTGATCACTACAGCGCCTCCTACTGGGATAGATGTATCTATAGGTAATACCTGATCACTACAGCGCCTCCTACTGGGATAGATGTGTCTATAGGTAATACCTGATCACTACAGCGCCTCCAACTGGGATAGATGTGTCTATAGGTAATACCTGATCACTACAGCGCCTCCTACTGGGATAGATGTGTCTATAGGTACTACCTGATCACTACAGCGCCCCCTACTGGGATAGATGTGTCTATAGGTACTACCTGATCACTACAGCGCCTCCTACTGGGATAGATGTGTCTATAGGTACTACCTGATCACTACAGCGCCTCCTACTGGGATAGATGTGTCTATAGGTACTACCTGATCACTACAGCGCCCCCTACTGGGATAGATGTGTCTATAGATACTACCTGATCACTACAGCGCCTCCTACTGGGATAGATGTGTCTATAGGTACTATCTGATCACTACAGCGCCTCCTACTGGGATAGATGTGTCTATAGGTACTACCTGATCACTACAGCGCCTCCTACTGGGATAGATGTGCCTATAGGTAATACCTGATCACTACAGCGCCTCCTACTGGGATAGATGTGTCTATAGATAATACCTGATCACTACAGCGCCTCCTACTGGGATAGATGTGTCTATAGATAATACCTGATCACTACAGCGCCTCCTACTGGGATAGATGTGTCTATAGGTACCTCCTTATCACTACAGCGCCTCCTACTGGGATAGATGTGTCTATAGGTACTACCTGATCACTACAGCGCCTCCTACTGGGATAGAGGTGTCTATAGGTACTACCTGATCACTACAGCGCCTCCTACTGGGATATATGTGTCTATAGGTAATACCGGATCACTACAGCGCCTCCTACTGGGATAGATGTGTCTATAGGTAATACCTGATCACTACAGCGCCTCCTACTGGGATAGATGTGTCTATAGGTACTACCTGATCACTACAGCGCCTCCTACTGGGATAGATGTGTCTATAGGTACTACCTGATCCCTACAGCGCCTCCTACTAGGATAGATGTGTCTATAGGTACTACCTGATCACTACAGCGCCTCCTACTGGGATAGATGTGTCTATAGGTACTACCTGATCACTACAGCGCCTCCTACTGGGATAGATGTGTCTATAGGTACTACCTGATCCCTACAGCGCCTCCTACTGGGATAGATGTGTCTATAGGTACCTCCTTATCACTACAGCACCTCCTACTGGGATAGAAGTGTCTATAGGTAATACCTGATCACTACAGCGCCTCCTACTGGGATAGATGTGTCTATAGGTACTACCTGATCACTACAGCGCCTCCTACTGGGATAGATGTGTCTATAGGTACTACCTGATCACTACAGCGCCTCCTACTGGGATAGATGTGTCTATAGGTACTACCTGATCCCTACAGCGCCTCCTACTGGGATAGATGTGTCTATAGGTACCTCCTTATCACTACAGCACCTCCTACTGGGATAGAAGTGTCTATAGGTAATACCTGATCACTACAGCGCCTCCTACTGGGATAGATGTGTCTATAGGTACTACCTGATCACTACAGCGCCTCCTACTGGGATAGATGTGTCTATAGGTACTACCTGATCACTACAGCGCCTCCTACTGGGATAGATGTGCCTATAGGTAATACCTGATCACTACAGCGCCTCCTACTGGGATAGATGTGTCTATAGGTAATACCTGATCACTACAGCGCCTCCTACTGGGAAAGATGTGTCTATAGGTACTACCTGATCACTACAGCGCCTCCTACTGGGATAGATGTGTCTATAGGTACTACCTGATCCCTACAGCGCCTCCTACTGGGATAGATGTGTCTATAGGTACTACCTGATCACTACAGCGCCTCCTACTGGGATAGATGTATCTATAGGTAATACCTGATCACTACAGCGCCTCCAACTGGGATAGATGTGTCTATACGTAATACCTGATCACTACAGCGCCTCCTACTGGGATAGATGTGTCTATAGGTACTACCTGATCACTACAGCGCCTCCTACTGGGATAGATGTGTCTATAGGTAATACCTGATCACTACAGCGCCTCCTACTGGAATAGATGTGTCTATAGGTACTACCTGATCACTACAGCGCCCCCTACTGGGATAGATGTGTCTATAGATACTACCTGATCACTACAGCGCCTCCTACTGGGATAGATGTGTCTATAGGTACTACCTGATCACTACAGCACCTCCTACTGGGATAGATGTGTCTGTAGGTAATACCTGATCACTACAGCGCCTCCTACTGGGATAGATGTGTCTATAGATAATACCTGATCACTACAGCGCCTCCTACTGGGATAGATGTGTCTATAGATAATACCTGATCACTACAGCGCCTCCCACTGGGATAGATGTATCTATAGGTAATACCTGATCCCTACAGCGCCCCCTACTGGGATAGATGTATCTATAGGTAATACCTGATCCCTACAGCGCCCCCTACTGGGATAGATGTGTCTATAGATACTACCTGATCACTACAGCGCCCCCTACTGGGATAGATGTGTCTACAGATAATACCTGATCACTACAGCGCCTCCTACTGGGATAGATGTGTCTATAGATAATACCTGATCACTACAGCGCCCCCTACTGGAATAGATGTGTCTATAGATACTACCTGATCACTACAGCGCCCCCTACTGGGATAGATGTGTCTACAGATAATACCTGATCACTACAGCGCCTCCTACTGGGATAGATGTGTCTATAGATAATACCTGATCACTACAGCGCCCCCTACTGGGATAGATGTGTCTATAGATACTACCTGATCACTACAGCGCCTCCTACTGGGATAGATGTGTCTATAGATAATACCTGATCACTGCAGCGCCTCCTACTGGGATAGATGTGCCTATAGGTAATACCTGATCCCTACAGCGCCCCCTACTGGGATAGATGTATCTATAGGTAATACCTGATCCCTACAGCGCCCCCTACTGGGATAGATGTGTCTATAGATACTACCTGATCACTACAGCGCCCCCTACTGGGATAGATGTGTCTACAGATAATACCTGATCACTACAGCGCCTCCTACTGGGATAGATGTGTCTATAGATAATACCTGATCACTACAGCGCCCCCTACTGGAATAGATGTGTCTATAGATACTACCTGATCACTACAGCGCCCCCTACTGGGATAGATGTGTCTACAGATAATACCTGATCACTACAGCGCCTCCTACTGGGATAGATGTGTCTATAGATAATACCTGATCACTACAGCGCCCCCTACTGGGATAGATGTGTCTATAGATACTACCTGATCACTACAGCGCCCCCTACTGGGATAGATGTGTCTACAGATAATACCTGATCACTACAGCGCCTCCTACTGGGATAGATGTGTCTATAGATAATACCTGATCACTACAGCGTCTCCTACTGGGATAGATGTGTCTATAGATAATACCTGATCACTACAGCGCCTCCTACTGGGATAGATGTGTCTACAGATAATACCTGATCACTACAGCGCCTCCTACTGGGATAGATGTGCCTATAGGTAATACCTGATCACTACAGCGCCTCCTACTGGGATAGATGTGTCTATAGGTAATACCTGATCACTACAGCGCCTCCTACTGGGATAGATGTGTCTATAGGTAATACCTGATCACTACAGCGTCTCCTACTGGGATAGATGTGTCTATAGATAATACCTGATCACTACAGCGCCCCCTACTGGGATAGATGTGCCTATAGGTAATACCTGATCACTACAGCGTCTCCTACTGGGATAGATGTGTCTATAGATAATACCTGATCACTACAGCGCCCCCTACTGGGATAGATGTGCCTATAGGTAATACCTGATCACTACAGCGCCTCCTACTGGGATAGATGTGTCTACAGATAATACCTGATCACTACAGCGCCCCCTACTGGGATAGATGTGCCTATAGGTAATACCTGATCACTACAGCGTCTCCTACTGGGATAGATGTGTCTATAGATAATACCTGATCACTACAGCGCCCCCTACTGGGATAGATGTGCCTATAGGTAATACCTGATCACTACAGCGCCTCCTACTGGGATAGATGTGTCTATAGATACTACCTGATCACTACAGCGCCTCCTACTGGGATAGATGTGTCTATAGGTACTACCTGATCACTACAGCGCCTCCTACTGGGATAGATGTGTCTATAGGTGATACCTGATCACTACAGCGCCTCCTACTGGGATAGATGTGTCTATAGGTACCTGCTTATCACTACAGCACCTCCTACTGGGATAGAAGTGTCGATAGGTACTACCTGATCACTACAGCGCCTCCTACTGGGATAGATGTGTCTATAGGTAATACCGGATCACTACAGCGCCTCCTACTGGGATAGATGTGTCTATAGGTACCTGCTTATCACTACAGCACCTACTACTGGGATAGAAGTGTCTATAGGTACTACCTGATCACTACAGCGTCTCCTACTGGGATAGATGTGTCTATAGGTAATACCTGATCACTACAGCGCCTCCTACTGGGATAGATGTGTCTGTAGGTAATACCTGATCACTACAGCGCCTCCTACTGGGATAGATGTGTCTATAGGTACTACCTGATCACTACAGCACCTCCTACTGGGATAGATGTGCCTATAGGTAATACCTGATCCCTACAGCGCCCCCTACTGGGATAGATGTATCTATAGGTAATACCTGATCCCTACAGCGCCCCCTACTGGGATAGATGTGTCTATAGATACTACCTGATCACTACAGCGCCCCCTACTGGGATAGATGTGTCTACAGATAATACCTGATCACTACAGCGCCTCCTACTGGGATAGATGTGTCTATAGATAATACCTGATCACTACAGCGCCCCCTACTGGAATAGATGTGTCTATAGATACTACCTGATCACTACAGCGCCCCCTACTGGGATAGATGTGTCTACAGATAATACCTGATCACTACAGCGCCTCCTACTGGGATAGATGTGTCTATAGATAATACCTGATCACTACAGCGCCCCCTACTGGGATAGATGTGTCTATAGATACTACCTGATCACTACAGCGCCCCCTACTGGGATAGATGTGTCTACAGATAATACCTGATCACTACAGCGCCTCCTACTGGGATAGATGTGTCTATAGATAATACCTGATCACTACAGCGTCTCCTACTGGGATAGATGTGTCTATAGGTAATACCTGATCACTACAGCGCCCCCTACTGGGATAGATGTGTCTATAGATACTACCTGATCACTACAGCGCCTCCTACTGGGATAGATGTGTCTATAGGTAATACATGATCACTACAGCGCCCCCTACTGGGATAGATGTGTCTATAGGTACCTCCTGATCACTACAGCGCCCCCTACTGGGATAGATGTGTCTACAGATAATACCTGATCACTACAGCGCCCCCTACTGGGATAGATGTGTCTATAGATACTACCTGATCACTACAGCGCCCCCTACTGGGATAGATGTGTCTATAGATAATACCTGATCACTACAGCGTCTCCTACTGGGATAGATGTGTCTATAGGTAATACCTGATCACTACAGCGCCTCCTACTGGGATAGATGTGTCTATAGATAATACCTGATCACTACAGCGCCCCCTACTGGGATAGATGTGTCTATAGATACTACCTGATCACTACAGCGCCTCCTACTGGGATAGATGTGTCTATAGGTACTACCTGATCACTACAGCGCCTCCTACTGGGATAGATGTGTCTATAGGTGATACCTGATCACTACAGCGCCTCCTACTGGGATAGATGTGTCTATAGGTACCTGCTTATCACTACAGCACCTCCTACTGGGATAGAAGTGTCGATAGGTACTACCTGATCACTACAGCGCCTCCTACTGGGATAGATGTGTCTATAGGTAATACCGGATCACTACAGCGCCTCCTACTGGGATAGATGTGTCTATAGGTACCTGCTTATCACTACAGCACCTACTACTGGGATAGAAGTGTCTATAGGTACTACCTGATCACTACAGCGTCTCCTACTGGGATAGATGTGTCTATAGGTAATACCTGATCACTACAGCGCCTCCTACTAGGATAGATGTGTCTATAGGTACCTCCTTATCACTACAGCACCTCCTACTGGGATAGAAGTGTCTATAGGTACTACCTGATCACTACAGCGTCTCCTTCTGGGATAGATGTGTCTATAGATAATACCTGATCACTACAGCGCCTCCTACTAGGATAGATGTGTCTATAGGTAATACCTGATCACTACAGCGCCTCCTACTGGGATAGATGTGTCTATAGGTAATACCTGATCACTACAGCGCCTCCTACTGGGATAGATGTGTCTATAGGTAATACCTGATCACTACAGCGTCTCCTACTGGGATAGATGTGCCTATAGGTACAACCTGATCACTACAGCGTCTCCTACTGGGATAGATGTGTCTATAGATAATACCTGATCACTACAGCGCCTCCTACTGGGATAGATGTGTCTATAGGTAATACCTGATCACTACAGCGCCTCCTACTGGGATAGATGTGCCTATAGGTACAACCTGATCCCTACAGCGTCTCCTACTGGGATAGATGTGTCTATAGGTAATACCTGATCACTACAGCGCCTCCTACTGGGATAGATGTATCTATAGGTACCTCCTTATCACTACAGCGCCTCCTACTGGGATAGATGTGTCTATAGATAATACCTGATCACTACAGCGCCTCCTACTGGGATAGATGTGTCTATAGGTAATACCTGATCACTACAGCGCCTCCTACTGGGATAGATGTATCTATAGGTACCTCCTGATCACTACAGCGCCTCCTACTGGGATAGATGTGTCTATAGGTAATACCTGATCACTACAGCGCCTCCTACTGGGATAGATGTATCTATAGGTACCTCCTGATCACTACAGCGCCTCCTACTGGGATAGATGTGTCTATAGGTAATACCTGATCACTACAGCGCCTCCTACTGGGATAGATGTGTCTATAGGTAATACCTGATCACTACAGCGCCTCCTACTGGGATAGATGTGCCTATAGGTACCTCCTGATCACTACAGCGCCTCCTACTGGGATAGATGTATCTATAGGTAATACCTGATCACTACAACGCCTCCTACTGGGATAGATGTGTCTATAGGTAATACCTGATCACTACAGCGCCTCCTACTGGGATAGATGTGTCTATAGGTAATACCTGATCACTACAGCGCCTCCTACTGGGATAGATGTGTCTATAGGTACTATCTGATCACTACAGCGCCTCCTACTGGGATAGATGTGTCTATAGGTACTACCTGATCACTACAGCGCCTCCTACTGGGATAGATGTGTCTATAGGTAATACCTGATCACTACAGCGCCCCCTACTGGGATAGATGTATCTATAGGTACCTCCTTATCACTACAGCGCCTCCTACTGGGATAGATGTGTCTATAGGTAATACCTGATCAGTACAGCGCCTCCTACTGGGATAGATGTGTCTATAGGTAATACATGATCACTACAGCGCCTCCTACTGGGATAGATGTGTCTATAGGTAATACCTGATCACTACAGCGCCTCCTACTGGGATAGATGTGTCTGTAGGTACGACCTGATCACTACAGCGCCTCCTACTGGGATAGATGTGTCTGTAGGTACGACCTGATCACTACAGCGCCTCCTACTGGGATAGATGTGTCTATAGGTACTACCTGATCACTACAGCGCCTCCTACTGGGATAGATGTGCCTATAGGTAATACCTGATCACTACAGCGCCTCCTACTGGGATAGATGTGTCTATAGATAATACCTGATCACTACAGCGCCTCCTACTGGGATAGATGTGTCTATAGATAATACCTGATCACTACAGCGCCCCCTACTGGGATAGATGTGTCTATAGGTAATACCTGATCACTACAGCGCCTCCTACTGGGATAGATGTGTCTATAGGTAATACCTGATCACTACAGCGCCTCCTACTGGGATAAATGTGTCTATAGGTAATACCTGATCACTATAGCGCCTCCTACTGGGATAGATGTGTCTATAGGTAATACCTGATCACTACAGCGCCTCCTACTGGGATAGATGTGTCTATAGGTAATACCTGATCACTACAGCGCCTCCTACTGGGATAGATGTATCTATAGGTACCTCCTTATCACTACAGCGCCTCCTACTGGGATAGATGTGTCTATAGATACTACCTGATCACTACAGCGCCTCCTACTGGGATAGATGTATCTATAGGTAATACCTGATCAATACAGCGCCTCCTACTGGGATAGATGTGTCTATAGATAATACCTGATCACTACAGCGCCTCCTACTGGGATAGATGTGTCTATAGATAATACCTGATCACTACAGCGCCCCCTACTGGGATAGATGTGTCTATAGGTAATACCTGATCACTACAGCGCCTCCTATTGGGATAGATGTATCTATAGGTAATACCTGATCACTACAGCGCCTCCTACTGGGATAGATGTGTCTATAGGTAATACCTGATCACTACAGCGCCTCCTACTGGGATAGATGTGTCTATAGGTAATACCTGATCACTACAGCGCCTCCTACTGGGATAGATGTGTCTATAGGTAATACCTGATCACTACAGCGCCTCCTACTGGGATAGATGTGTCTATAGGTACTACCTGATCACTACAGCGCCTCCTACTGGGATAGATGTGTCTATAGATAATACCTGATCACTACAGAGCCTCCTACTGGGATAGATGTGTCTATAGGTAATACCTGATCACTACAGCACCTCCTACTGGGATAGATGTGTCTATAGGTAATACCTGATCACTATAGCGCCTCCTACTGGGATAGATGTATCTATAGGATAATACCTGATCACTACAGCGCCTCCTACTGGGATAGATGTGTCTATAGGTAATACCTGATCACTACAGCGCCCCCTACTGGGATAGATGTGTCTATAGGTAATACCTGATCACTACAGCGCCTCCTACTGGGATAGATGTGTCTATAGGTACTACCTGATCACTACAGCGCCTCCTACTGGGATAGATGTGTCTATAGGTAATACCTGATCACTACAGCGCCCCCTACTGGGATAGATGTGTCTATAGGTAATACCTGATCACTACAGCGCCTCCTACTGGGATAGATGTGTCTATAGGTACCTCCTTATCACTACAGCGCCTCCTACTGGGATAGATGTGTCTATAGGTACTACCTGATCACTACAGCGCCTCCTACTGGGATAGATGTGTCTATAGGTACTACCTGATCACTACAGCGCCTCCTACTGGGATAGATGTGTCTATAGGTAATACCTGATCACTACAGCGCCTCCCACTGGGATAGATGTGTCTATAGGTAATACCTGATCACTACAGCGCCTCCTACTGGGATAGATGTGTCTATAGGTAATACCTGATCACTATAGCGCCTCCTACTGGGATAGATGTGTCTATAGGTACTACCTGATCACTACAGCGCCTCCTACTGGGATAGATGTGTCTATAGGTAATACCTGATCACTACAGCGCCTCCTACTGGGAAAGATGTGTCTATAGGTACTACCTGATCACTACAGCGCCCCCTACTGGGATAGATGTGTCTATAGGTACTACCTGATCCCTACAGCGCCTGCTACTGGGATAGATGTGTCTATAGGTAATACCTGATCATTACAGCGCCTCCTACTGGGATAGATGTGTCTATAGGTAATACCTGATCACTACAGCGCCTCCTACTGGGAAAGATGTGTCTATAGGTACTACCTGATCACTACAGCGCCTCCTACTGGGATAGATGTGTCTATAGGTACTACCTGATCCCTACAGCGCCTCCTACTGGGATAGATGTGTCTATAGGTACTACCTGATCACTACAACGCCTCCTACTGGGATTTATGTATCTATAGGTAATACCTGATCACTACAGCGCCCCCTACTGGGATAGATGTGTCTACAGATAATACCTGATCACTACAGCGCCTCCTACTGGGATAGATGTGTCTATAGGTAATACCTGATCACTACAACGCCTCCTACTGGGATAGATGTGTCTATAGGTAATACCTGATCATTACAGTGCCTCCTACTGGGATAGATGTGTCTATAGGTAATACCTGATCACTACAACGCCTCCTACTGGGATAGATGTGTCTATAGGTAATACCTGATTACTACAGCGCCTCCTACTGGGATAGATGTGTCTATAGGTACTACCTGATCACTACAGCGCCTCCTACTGGGATAGATGTGTCTATAGATAATACCTGATCACTACAGCGCCTCCTACTGGGATAGATGTGTCTATAGGTAATACCTGATCACTACGGCGCCTCCTACTGGGATAGATGTGTCTATAGGTAATACCTGATCACTACAGCGCCTCCTACTGGGATAGATGTGTCTATAGGTACCCCCTTATCACCACAGCACCTCCTACTGGGATAGATGTGTCTATAGGTACCTCCTGATTACTACAGCGCCTCCCACTGGGATAGATGTGTCTATAGGTAATACCTGATCACTACAGCGCCTCCTACTGGGATAGATGTGTCTATAGGTACCTCCTGATCCCTATAGCGCCTCCTACTGGGATAGATGTGTCTATAGGTAACACCTGATCACTACAGCGCCTCCTACTGGGATAGATGTGTCTATAGGTACTACCTGATCACTACAGCGCCTCCTACTGGGATAGATGTGTCTATAGGTAATACATGATCACTACAGCGCCTCCTACTGGGATAGATGTGTCTATAGGTACCCCCTTATCACCACAGCACCTCCTACTGGGATAGATGTGTCTATAGGTACCTCCTGATTACTACAGCGCCTCCCACTGGGATAGATGTGTCTATAGGTAATACCTGATCACTACAGCGCCTCCTACTGGGATAGATGTGTCTATAGGTAATACCTGATCACTACAGCGCCCCCTACTGGGATAGATGTGTCTATAGGTACCTCCTGATCACTACAGCGCCTCCTACTGGGATAGATGTGTCTATAGATTCTACCTGATCACTACAGCGCCCCCTACTGGGATAGATGTGTCTATAGGTAATACCTGATCACTACAGCGCCTCCTACTGGGATAGATGTGTCTATAGGTACCCCCTTATCACCACAGCACCTCCTACTGGGATAGATGTGTCTATAGGTACCTCCTGATTACTACAGCGCCTCCCACTGGGATAGATGTGTCTATAGGTACTACCTGATCACTACAGCGCCTCCTACTGGGATAGATGTGTCTATAGGTAATACCTGATCACTACAGCGCCTCCTACTGGGATAGATGTGTCTATAGGTGATACCTGATCACTACAGCGCCCCCTACTGGGATAGATGTGTCTATAGGTAATACCTGATCACTACAGCGCCCCCTACTGGGATAGATGTGTCTATAGGTAATACCTGATCACTACAGCGCCTCCCACTGGGATAGATGTGTCTATAGGTAATACCTGATCACTACAGCGCCTCCTACTGGGATAGATGTGTCTATAGGTAATACCTGATCACTACAGCGCCTCCTACTGGGATAGAGCTGTCTATAGGTAATACCTGATCACTACAGCGCCCCCTACTGGGATAGATGTGTCTATAGGTAATACCTGATCACTACAGCGCCTCCTACTGGGATAGATGTGTCTGTAGGTACTACCTGATCACTACAGCGCCTCCTACTGGGATAGATGTGTCTATAGGTAATACCTGATCACTACAGCGCCTCCTACTGGGAAAGATGTGTCTATAGGTACTACCTGATCACTACAGCGCCTCCTACTGGGATAGATGTGTCTATAGGTAATACCTGATCACTACAGCGCCTCCTACTGGGATAGATGTGTCTATAGGTAATACATGATCACTACAGCGCCCCCTACTGGGATAGATGTATCTATAGGTAATACCTGATCACTACAACGCCTCCTACTGGGATAGATGTGTCTATAGGTACCTCCTTATCACTACAGCGCCTCCTACAGGGATAGATGTGTCTAAAGGTACTACCTGATCACTACAGCGCCTCCTACTGGGATAGATGTATCTATAGGTAATACCTGATCACTACAGCGCCTCCAACTGGGATAGATGTGCCTATAGGTAATACCTGATCACTACAGCGCCTCCTACTGGGATATATGTGTCTATAGGTACTACCTGATCACTACAGCGCCTCCTACTGGGATAGATGTGTCTATAGGTACTACCTGATCACTACAGCGCCCCCTACTGGGATATATGTGTCTATAGGTACTACCTGATCACTACAGCGCCTCCTACTGGGATAGATGTGTCGATAGGTACTACCTGATCACTACAGCGCCCCCTACTGGGATAGATGTGTCTATAGATACTACCTGATCACTACAGCGCCTCCTACTGGGATAGATGTGTCTATAGGTAATACCTGATCACTACAGCGCCTCCTACTGGGATAGATGTGCCTATAGGTACTACCTGATCACTACAGCGCCCCCTACTGGGATAGATGTGTCTATAGATACTACCTGATCACTACAGCGCCTCCTACTGGGATAGATGTGTCTATAGGTAATACCTGATCACTACAGCGCCTCCTACTGGGATAGATGTGCCTATAGGTACTACCTGATCACTACAGCGCCTCCTACTGGGATAGATGTGTCTATAGGTAATACCTGATCATTACAGTGCCTCCTACTGGGATAGATGTGTCTATAGGTACTACCTGATCACTACAGCGCCTCCTACTGGGATAGATGTGTCTATAGGTACTACCTGATCACTACAGCGCCTCCTACTGGGATAGATGTGTCTATAGGTGATACCTGATCACTACAGCGCCTCCTACTGGGATAGATGTGTCTATAGGTACCTGCTTATCACTACAGCACCTCTACTGGGATAGAAGTGTCGATAGGTAATACCTGATCACTACAGCGCCTCCTACTGGGATAGATGTGTCTATAGGTAATACCGGATCACTACAGCGCCTCCTACTGGGATAGATGTGTCTATAGGTAATACCTGATCACTACAGCGCCTCCTACTGGGATAGATGTGTCTATAGGTAATACCTGATCACTACAGCGCCTCCTACTAGGATAGAAGTGTCTATAGGTACTACCTGATCACTACAGCGTCTCCTATTGGGATAGATGTGTCTATAGGTAATACCTGATCACTACAGCGCCTCCTACTAGGATAGATGTGTCTATTGGTACTACCTGATCACTACAGGGCCTCCTACTGGGATAGATGTGTCTATAGGTACTACCTGATCACTACAGCGCCTCCTACTGGGATAGATGTGTCTATAGGTACTACCTGATCCCTACAGCGCCTCCTACTGGGATAGATGTGTCTATAGGTACCTCCTTATCACTACAGCACCTCCTACTGGGATAGAAGTGTCTATAGGTAATACCTGATCACTACAGCGCCTCCTACTGGGATAGATGTGTCTATAGGTACTACCTGATCACTACAGCGCCTCCTACTGGGATAGATGTGTCTATAGGTAATACCTGATCACTACAGCGCCTCCTACTGGGATAGATGTGTCTATAGGTACTACCTGATCCCTACAGCGCCTCCTACTGGGATAGATGTGTCTATAGGTACTACCTGATCACTACAGCGCCTCCTACTGGGATAGATGTATCTATAGGTAATACCTGATCACTACAGCGCCTCCTACTGGGATAGATGTGTCTATAGATACTACCTGATCACTACAGCGTCTCCTACTGGGATAGATGTGTCTATAGATACTACCTGATCACTACAGCGCCTCCTACTGGGATAGATGTGTCTATAGATACTACCTGATCACTACAGCGTCTCCTACTGGGATAGATGTGTCTATAGATACTACCTGATCACTACAGCGCCTCCTACTGGGATAGATGTATCTATAGGTACTACCTGATCACTACAGCGCCTCCTACTGGGATAGATGTGTCTATAGATACTACCTGATCACTACAGCGTCTCCTACTGGGATAGATGTGTCTATAGATACTACCTGATCACTACAGCGCCTCCTACTGGGATAGATGTGTCTATAGGTACTACCTGATCACTACAGCGCCTCCTACTGGGATAGATGTGTCTATAGGTAATACCTGATCACTACAGCGCCCCCTACTGGGATAGATGTGTCTATAGATACTACCTGATCACTACAGCGCCTCCTACTGGGATAGATGTGTCTATAGGTACTACCTGATCACTACAGCGCCTCCTACTGGGATAGATGTGTCTATAGGTGATACCTGATCACTACAGCGCCTCCTACTGGGATAGATGTGTCTATAGGTACCTGCTTATCACTACAGCACCTTCTACTGGGATAGAAGTGTCGATAGGTACTACCTGATCACTACAGCGCCTCCTACTGGGATAGATGTGTCTATAGGTAATACCGGATCACTACAGCGCCTCCTACTGGGATAGATGTGTCTATAGGTACCTGCTTATCACTACAGCACCTACTACTGGGATAGAAGTGTCTATAGGTACTACCTGATCACTACAGCGTCTCCTACTGGGATAGATGTGTCTATAGGTAATACCTGATCACTACAGCGCCTCCTACTAGGATAGATGTGTCTATAGGTACCTCCTTATCACTACAGCACCTCCTACTGGGATAGAAGTGTCTATAGGTACTACCTGATCACTACAGCGTCTCCTTCTGGGATAGATGTGTCTATAGATAATACCTGATCACTACAGCGCCTCCTACTAGGATAGATGTGTCTATAGGTAATACCTGATCACTACAGCGCCTCCTACTGGGATAGATGTGTCTATAGGTAATACCTGATCACTACAGCGCCTCCTACTGGGATAGATGTATCTATAGGTACCTCCTGATCACTACAGCTCCTCCTACTGGGATAGATGTGTCTATAGGTAATACCTGATCACTACAGCGCCTCCTACTGGGATAGATGTATCTATAGGTACCTCCTGATCACTACAGCGCCTCCTACTGGGATAGATGTGTCTATAGATAATACCTGATCACTACAGCGCCTCCTACTGGGATAGATGTGTCTATAGGTAATACCTGATCACTACAGCGCCTCCTACTGGGATAGATGTGTCTATAGGTAATACCTGATCACTACAGCGCCTCCTACTGGGATAGATGTGCCTATAGGTACCTCCTGATCACTACAGCGCCTCCTACTGGGATAGATGTATCTATAGGTAATACCTGATCACTACAACGCCTCCTACTGGGATAGATGTGTCTATAGGTACTACCTGATCACTACAGCGTCTCCTACTGGGATAGATGTGTCTATAGGTAATACCTGATCACTACAGCGCCCCCTACTGGGATAGATGTGTCTATAGGTAATACCTGATCACTACAGCGCCTCCTACTGGGATAGATGTGTCTATAGGTAATACCTGATCACTACAGCGCCTCCTACTTGGATAGATGTGCCTATAGGTACTACCTGATCACTACAGCGCCTCCTACTGGGATAGATGTGTCTATAGGTAATACCTGATCACTACAGCGCCTCCTACTGGGATAGATGTGTCTATAGGTACCCCCTTATCACCACAGCACCTCCTACTGGGATAGATGTGTCTATAGGTACCTCCTGATTACTACAGCGCCTCCCACTGGGATAGATGTGTCTATAGGTAATACCTGATCACTACAGCGCCTCCTACTGGGATAGATGTGTCTATAGGTACTACCTGATCACTACAGCGCCTCCTACTGGGATAGATGTGTCTATAGGTACCCCCTTATCACCACAGCACCTCCTACTGGGATAGATGTGTCTATAGGTACCTCCTGATTACTACAGCGCCTCCCACTGGGATAGATGTGTCTATAGGTACTACCTGATCACTACAGCGTCTCCTACTGGGATAGATGTGTCTATAGGTAATACCTGATCACTACAGCGCCTCCTACTGGGATAGATGTGTCTATAGGTGATACCTGATCACTACAGCACCTCCTACTGGGATAGATGTGTCTATAGGTACCTCCTGATTACTACAGCGCCTCCCACTGGGATAGATGTGTCTATAGGTACTACCTGATCACTACAGCGTCTCCTACTGGGATAGATGTGTCTATAGGTAATACCTGATCACTACAGCGCCTCCTACTGGGATAGATGTGTCTATAGGTGATACCTGATCACTACAGCGCCTCCTACTGGGATAGATGTGTCTATAGGTAATACCTGATCACTACAGCGCCTCCTACTGGGATAGATGTGTCTATAGGTAATACCTGATCACTACAGCGCCTCCCACTGGGATAGATGTGTCTATAGGTAATACCTGATCACTACAGCGCCTCCTACTGGGATAAATGTGTCTATAGGTAATACCTGATCACTACAGCGCCTCCTACTGGGATAGAGCTGTCTATAGGTAATACCTGATCACTACAGCGCCTCCCACTGGGATAGATGTGTCTATAGGTAATACCTGATCACTACAGCGCCTCCTACTTGGATAGATGTGCCTATAGGTAATACCTGATCACTACAGCGCCTCCTACTGGGATAGATGTGTCTATAGGTAATACCTGATCACTACAGCGCCTCCTACTGGGATAGATGTGTCTATAGGTAATACCTGATCACTACAGCGCCTCCTACTGGGATAGATGTGTCTATAGGTAATACCTGATCACTACAGCGCCCCCTACTGGGATAGAAGTGTCTATAGGTACTACCTGATCACTACAGCGCCTCCTACTGGGATAGATGTGTCTATAGGTAATACCTGATCACTACAGCGTCTCCTACTGGGATAGATGTGTCTATAGATAATACCTGATCACTACAGCGCCTCCTACTGGGATAGATGTGTCTATAGGTACTACCTGATCACTACAGCGTCTCCTACTGGGATAGATGTGTCTATAGGTAATACCTGATCACTACAGCGCCTCCTACTGGGACAGATGTGTCTATAGGTACCTCCTGATCACTACAGCGCCTCCTACTGGGATAGATGTGTCTATAGGTACTACCTGATCACTACAGCGTCTCCTACTGGGATAGATGTGTCTATAGGTAATACCTGATCACTACAGCGCCTCCTACTGGGATAGATGTGTCTATAGGTACCTCCTGATCACTACAGCGCCTCCTACTGGGATAGATGTGTCTATAGGTACTACCTGATCACTACAGCGCCTCCTACTGGGATAGATGTGTCTATAGGTACTACCTGATCACTACAGCGTCTCCTACTGGGATAGATGTGTCTATAGGTACTACCTGATCACTACAGCGCCTCCTACTGGGATAGATGTGTCTATAGGTACTACCTGATCCCTACAGCGCCTCCTACTGGGATAGATGTGTCTATAGGTACTACCTGATCACTACAGCGCCTCCTACTGGGATAGATGTGTCTATAGGTGATACCTGATCACTACAGCGCCTCCTACTGGGATATATGTGTCTATAGGTAATACCGGATCACTACAGCGCCTCCTACTGGGATAGATGTGTCTATAGGTACCTGCTTATCACTACAGCACCTCCTACTGGGATAGATGTGTCTATAGGTAATACCGGATCACTACAGCGCCTCCTACTGGGATAGATGTGTCTATAGGTACCTGCTTATCAATACAGCACCTCCTAATGGGATAGAAGTGTCTATAGGTACTACCTGATCACTACAGCGCCTCCTACTGGGATAGATGTGTCTATAGATAATACCTGATCACTACAGCGCCCCCTACTGGGATAGATGTGTCTATAGGTAATACCTGATCACTACAGCGCCTCCTACTGGGATAGATGTGTCTATAGGTAATACCTGATCACTACAGCGCCTCCTACTGGGATAGATGTGTCTATAGGTACTACCTGATCACTACAGCGCCTCCTACTGGGATAGATGTGTCTATAGGTACTACCTGATCACTACAGCGTCTCCTACTGGGATAGATGTGTCTATAGGTACTACCTGATCACTACAGCGCCTCCTACTGGGATAGATGTGTCTATAGGTACTACCTGATCCCTACAGCGCCTCCTACTGGGATAGATGTGTCTATAGGTACTACCTGATCAGTACAGCGCCTCCTACTGGGATAGATGTGTCTATAGGTGATACCTGATCACTACAGCGCCTCCTACTGGGATAGATGTGTCTATAGGTAATACCGGATCACTACAGCGCCTCCTACTGGGATAGATGTGTCTATAGGTACCTGCTTATCACTACAGCACCTCCTACTGGGATAGATGTGTCTATAGGTAATACCGGATCACTACAGCGCCTCCTACTGGGATAGATGTGTCTATAGGTACCTGCTTATCACTACAGCACCTCCTACTGGGATAGAAGTGTCTATAGGTACTACCTGATCACTACAGCGCCTCCTACTGGGATAGATGTGCCTATAGGTACAACCTGATCACTACAGCGCCTCCTACTGGGATAGATGTGTCTTCAGGTAATACCTGATCACTACAGCGCCTCCTACTGGGATAGATGTGCCTATAAGTACTACCTGATCCCTACAATGCCTCCTACTGGGATAGATGTGTCTATAGGTACTACCTGATCACTACAGCGCCTCCTACTGGGATAGATGTGCCTATAGGTACCTCCTGATCACTACAGCGCCTCCTACTGGGATAGATGTGTCTATAGGTACTACCTGATCACTACAGCGCCTCCCACTGGGATAGATGTATCTATAGGTACCTCCTTATCACTACAGCGCCTCCTACTGGGATAGATGTGTCTATAGGTACTACCTGATCATTACAGCGCCTCCTACTGGGATAGATGTGTCTATAGGTACCTCCTGATCACTACAGCGCCTCCTACTGGGATAGATGTGTCTATAGGTACCTCCTGATCCCTATAGCGCCTCCTACTGGGATAGATGTGTCTATAGGTAATACCTGATCACTACAGCGCCTCCTACTGGGATAGATGTGTCTATAGGTAATACCTGATCACTACAGCGCCCCCTACTGGGATAGATGTGTCTATAGGTAATACCTGATCACTACAGCGCCTCCTACTGGGATAGATGTGTCTATAGGTAATACCTGATCACTACAGCGCCTCCTACTGGGATAGATGTGTCTATAGGTAATACATGATCACTACAGCGCCTCCTACTGGGATAGATGTGTCTATAGGTAATACCTGATCACTACAGCGCCTCCTACTGGGATAGATGTGTCTGTAGGTACGACCTGATCACTACAGCGCCTCCTACTGGGATAGATGTGTCTATAGGTACTACCTGATCACTACAGCGCCTCCTACTGGGATAGATGTGTCTATAGGTAATACCTGATCACTACAGCGCCCCCTACTGGGATAGATGTGTCTATAGGTAATACCTGATCACTACAGCGCCTCCTACTGGGATAGATGTGTCTATAGGTACCTCCTTATCACTACAGCGCCTCCTACTGGGATAGATGTGTCTATAGGTAATACCTGATCACTACAGCGCCCCCTACTGGGATAGATGTGTCTATAGGTAATACCTGATCACTACAGCGCCTCCTACTGGGATAGATGTGTCTATAGGTAATACCTGATCACTACAGCGCCTCCTACTTGGATAGATGTGCCTATAGGTAATACCTGATCACTACAGCGCCTCCTACTGGGATAGATGTGTCTATAGGTAATACCTGATCACTACAGCGCCTCCTACTGGGATAGATGTGTCTATAGGTAATACCTGATCACTACAGCGCCTCCTACTAGGATAGATGTGTCTATAGGTACTACCTGATCACTATAGCGCCTCCTACTGGGATATATGTGTCTATAGGTACTACCTGATCCCTACAGAGCCTCCTACTGGGATAGATGTGCCTATAGATACTACCTGATCCCTACAGCGCCTGCTACTGGGATATTTATGCCTATAGGTACCTCCTGATCACTACAGCGCCTCCTACTGGGATAGATGTGCCTATAGGTGCCTCTTGATCCCTACAGCGCCTCCTACTGGGATAGATGTGCCTATAGGTAATACCTGATCACTACAGCGCCTCCTACTGGGATAGATGTGTCTATAGGTAATACCTGATCACTACAGCGCCCCCTACTGGGATAGATGTGTCTATAGGTAATACCTGATCACTACAGCGCCTCCTACTGGGATAGATGTGTCTATAGGTACCTCCTTATCACTACAGCGCCTCCTACTGGGATAGATGTGTCTATAGGTAATACCTGATCACTACAGCGCCCCCTACTGGGATAGATGTGTCTATAGGTAATACCTGATCACTACAGCGCCTCCTACTGGGATAGATGTGTCTATAGGTAATACCTGATCACTACAGCGCCTCCTACTTGGATAGATGTGCCTATAGGTAATACCTGATCACTACAGCGCCTCCTACTGGGATAGATGTGTCTATAGGTAATACCTGATCACTACAGCGCCTCCTACTGGGATAGATGTGTCTATAGGTAATACCTGATCACTACAGCGCCTCCTACTAGGATAGATGTGTCTATAGGTAATACCTGATCACTATAGCGCCTCCTACTGGGATATATGTGTCTATAGGTAATACCTGATCACTACAGCGCCTCCTACTGGGATAGATGTGTCTATAGGTAATACCTGATCACTATAGCGCCTCCTACTGGGATAGATGTGTCTATAGGTACTACCTGATCACTACAGCGCCTCCTACTGGGATAGATGTGCCTATAGGTAATACCTGATCACTACAGCGTCTCCTACTGGGATAGATGTGTCTATAGGTAATACCTGATCACTACAGCGCCTCCTACTGGGATAGATGTATCTATAGGTACCTCCTGATCACTACAGCGCCTCCTACTGGGATAGATGTGCCTATAGGTGCCTCTTGATCCCTACAGCGCCTCCTACTGGGATGGCAGATTCTGAAGCAGATCCTGGACTTCAACTGGAAAAGTGCTTAAATGAACAGCGGTGAAACCTCCTAAATTATCCATATTTTACATCAGAAGTTTTTGGTGTCCATTCGACCCAATTCTGCAGGTATCAGGGTTGGGGCTGAGCCGCAGGGACCGGCAGCTGTTTTTAGCTGCATCTCCATGGTCAGGGCTTCATTAGCACATTACAGCGCAGCGGGGGCAGCGTCACCTCCGACTATTGTTATCTTCTCTCTGCAAACATTTCCAGAAGCCGCCAATAAAGAACAGACACAATGACAGACAATGAGCCCAGAAGAAAAGACTCAACACTTTGAACCCGACCTGAAAGTGCCGAGCGCTGCCTGACAGCCGGCGACGTCTATTCACGAGAGACAGCGGCTTCACTATTATATCCCACAGATATAGAGGACGCGGAGTATATACTGCAGGGCCAGAGGGTGCGTCCTCCTCATCCAATACAGCCAATTATTCTACATCACCGGTCCTCTAGTAATGGCAGGAAGCCGCATCGGACGAGTGCACGTACGGCTTTGTACACACTACACAAATCAAGTTATAACACAGCCGCAGGGATCGGTATTCCCGGCCGGCCGGTAGTACCCCAATACTGACCCCCAACCTCCCCCCAACAGAAACAGCGCCTGCTCAATTACAACTTAAAGGCCAAAATAAAAAAATATTGAGCCCGATGTCAGTAAGATGGACGCCATCCTGAATCATGAGATTGGGATTATCCCCCTCCAGCTGCCTGAGCCCAATCACTACCCCAAAATGAGGCGTCACTAACCTGACCGTTCTGGCTTCACCGTGCACCTAGTGCGCTCCATCGCCCGGGCCCCTGCCACACCACACGTGGGACTATCTGCGCCCAAGGGGCAGAGCTGATCTAGACCAGGGCAGAGTAGGGCTAGACCAGGGCAGAGCAGAGCTAGACCAGGACAGAGCAGATCTAGACCTGGGCAGAGCAGATCTAGACCAGGGCAGAGCAGGACTAGACCAGGGCAGAGCAGATCTAGACCAGGGCAGATCAGATCTAGACCAGGACAGAGCAGATCTAGACCTGGGCAGAGCAGATCTAGACAAGGGCAGAGTAGGACTAGACCAGGGCAGATCAGATCTAGACCAGGGCAGAGCAGAGCTAGACCAGGGCAGAGCAGATCTAGACCAGGGCAGAGTAGGACTAGACCAGGGCAGAGCAGATCTAGACCAGGGCAGAGCAGATCTAGACCAGGGCAGATCAGATCTAGACCAGGGCAGAGTAGGACTAGACCAGGGCAGGGCAGATCTAGACCAGGGCAGAGCAGAGCTAGACCAGGGCAGAGCAGATCTAGACCAGGGCAGAGTAGGACTAGACCAGGGCAGAGCAGAGCTAGACCAGGGCAGAGCAGAGCTAGACCAGGGCAGAGCAGAGCTAGACCAGGGCAGAGCAGATCTAGACCAGGGCAGAGCAGAGCTAGACCAGGGAAGAGCAGAGCTAGACCAGGGCAGAGTAGGGCTAGACCAGGGCAGAGCAGAGCTAGACCAGGACAGAGCAGATCTAGACCTGGGCAGAGCAGATCTAGACCAGGGCAGAGCAGGACTAGACCAGGGCAGAGCAGATCTAGACCAGGGCAGAACAGAGCTAGACCAGGACAGAGCAGATCTAGACCTGGGCAGAGCAGATCTAGACAAGGGCAGAGTAGGACTAGACCAGGGCAGATCAGATCTAGACCAGGGCAGAGCAGAGCTAGACCAGGGCAGAGCAGATCTAGACCAGGGCAGAGTAGGACTAGACCAGGGCAGAGCAGATCTAGACCAGGGCAGAGCAGATCTAGACCAGGGCAGATCAGATCTAGACCAGGGCAGAGTAGGACTAGACCAGGGCAGGGCAGATCTAGACCAGGGCAGAGCAGAGCTAGACCAGGGCAGAGCAGATCTAGACCAGGGCAGAGTAGGACTAGACCAGGGCAGAGCAGAGCTAGACCAGGGCAGAGCAGAGCTAGACCAGGGCAGAGCAGAGCTAGACCAGGGCAGAGCAGAGCTAGACCAGGGCACAGTAGATCTAGACCAGGGCAGACCAGATCTAGACCAGGGCAGAGTAGGACTAGACCAGGGCAGATCAGATCTAGACCAGGGCAGAGTAGGACTAGACCAGTTCAGAGCAGATTTAGACCAGGGCAGAGCAGATCTAGACCAGGGCAGAGTAGGACTAGACCAGGGCAGAGCAGATCTAGACCAGGGCAGAGCAGATCTAGACCAGTTCAGAGCAGATTTAGACCAGGGCAGAGCAGAGCTAGACCAGGGCAGAGTAGATCTAGACCAGGGCAGAGCAGATCTAGACCAGGGCAGAGTAGGACTAGACCAGGACAGAGCAGATCTAGACCAGGGCAGAGCAGGACTAGACCAGGGCAGAGCAGATCTAGACCAGGGCAGAGTAGGACTAGACCAGGACAGAGCAGATCTAGACCAGGGCAGAGCAGATCTAGACCAGGGCAGAGTAGGACTAGACCAGGGCAGAGCAGATCTAGACCAGGGCAGAGCAGGACTAGACCAGGGCAGAGTAGGACTAGACCAGGGCAGAGCAGATCTAGACCAGGGCAGAGTAGGACTAGACCAGGACAGAGCAGATCTAGACCAGGACAGAGCAGATCTAGACAAGGGCAGAGCAGATCTAGACCAGGGCAGAGTAGGACTAGACCAGGGCAGAGCAGATCTAGACCAGGGCAGAGTAGGACTAGACCAGTGATGGGTAGATCTAGACCAGTGCAAGGTAGGAGATGATCCTCCATCTCCCTTCTTCTTGGCTTCTACATCCCGTGCTCACACCCGGAGATGACACTTATTTCTCGATCTGCTTGTACATACGTTTGGTTTCGGTGTTATCTCTTTGATTTAGTGAGCTCCATATTGATCATGTGAGTCACCGATCTGATAGTGACCTCCTCTCTCCATTAATCGCTTCCATGTTTCCTTTCGCTCTCTTTTACTTCTGGACCGGGCTCGTGGTTCTGATTACTTGTGTCTCTCTTATGTGTCGCCTTCATTACTATTCCCTGTGGAAGTAAAAGGCTTCACAGCACGGAGCACAATCGTGGAGGAGATCAGCGCCGGATCAGCCGCTTCCTTTATGATTGCTCTTTGTGACAAGGCATAAAAGGAACATCGGAGCAATAGATTCGCCTTTGTAAGTCTCTCTTATCTCCGGAGATTTGACTCTGTACATAGCTGAGATGGGAAATCTAATTACCAGCAATGGGCTCTGACCAGAGAAGACGCGCGGCCTCACCGATCCCGAAGCCTCGTCCGGGCGCTCGGCGCTTCCTATTCTTTGTCTTTCTGTGACCCAGTAAGATAAAACACAACCATCATGTAGCGCTAGAGTGTCCACGGAACAGCAATCCGAGCACCAACACATCTCCGACATACGAAGGGTCAACAGACACCAGCAGAAGAGCTTTCCGCACCTCTTCTACTCACCTCTTCTACTCACCTGTTCTACTCACCTCTTCTACTTACCTCTTCTACTGGCCGGACACGACCACTTATTTTACTCGCAGGATGAGCAGATTTTCAAGACAATGTTATTTTTTGTATTGCAAAATCCTAAAATTGTCTTTCTGAGGCCCCGGGGGTTTGGAATCAGGTTGAAATCTATAACATATACATAGCGTTTGGTCAATGATTTCTGTATAAACCTCATGCACATCCCATCCTTACACCCTGGTGAGTGGGGGTCTTAGTGCTTGGGGCTGTACATTGTGTCATACATTGGGGCTCATCATTTTCTGTCAGGCGGCCGCTGTGCAGGATTTATTTCTCTTATCGGCGGCTATAGTGCCCCAGGGGCAAGTCAGACTACCCTTTCCAAAGGATCCAAGTTGACCATATTCAGATGCCCAAGTCAGGAAGATATGAATATGCCTTAGTAGCTGTGGACATGTTCTCAGGATGGCCAGAAGCCTACCCAGTTGTCAACATGACTGCCAAGCTCACAGCCAAGAAACTGATTACTGAGATTGCCTGTAGATTTGGAGTACCTCAGGTAATAGAAAGTGACCAAGGACAAATCTACACTGAACTATGGGAGATGCTAGGAGCCAACATAGGACTCCACACGCCGTATCATCCTCAAAGCTCCGGGAAAGTTGAAAGGATGAATGGGACTTTGAAGAACAAACTGCTCAAGATGACACAAGAAAACCTAAGGAATGGCCAGAACTCTTGCCCATTGCCCTGTACCATGTCAGACACACCCCTCAAGCCAAACACGGTCTCACTCCCTATGAGTTTCTGTTTGGGTCACCTCCTAAGTTGTCAGAAGTTAGGGAGCAGCAATTAGCTGAGGGGATGGATAAAGTTGTTAAGTTTGTTGTCCGTCTGTCTAGAGAACTGTCTAACACACACTCTGCAGTCTCTGCTTCTATTCCTGAATCCACAGGTGACACGGTCCACGACTTCCAACCAGGTGACAAGGTGTATGTAAAGAAGTACATCCGGAAGAACTGTCTAGACCCGAGGTTTGATGGTCCATACACTGTGGTTCTTGTCACCTCCACTGCGGTTAAACTTGAGGGGAAAACCACCTGGACGCACGCCTCCCACTGCAGAAGAGACCCAGCCTCACCATGAGGAAACATATCCTTTCTGTATACGTGATGTTCTTTAGCTCGTGCCACATTGGTTCAGGATTAACCACATTATGGGTTAATATGCCCCAAAATAAACCACGATCGCCCAATCCCCCATCCATGGAGCTAATTTAGGGAAAGATGGGAGGGCTCCATGAGTGTAAGTTAGCGTAGTGCAAGCGGGAGGTGAGGTCTTGCTGAAAGGGCAGGCCTTGCCCCACCCCGACCTATCCCCACTCATGGACAACCTCGAAGGTACGTTAGAGGAAAAATGTAGTATTTAGGGGGGATTGTGAAGGGGAATATCTGTACAAGAGCTTTATACTTTTATATAGCTGGCAAATACTAAAGTTTTTCCTCCTCAGCAATATGCTCAGATATGTTACTTAAGATGGCGCCGGCATCCACACAGCCAACACCCTATATCCAGGAAAAGAACAACATTCCTGATTCCAAGAAGGCTTCATCCCTCATATCGAAACTCAACGCCCAGGACATTATCTGTCCAGATACTGGAACTGACCAACCAGGGAACATCGGATGCAAGACACATTTGCTTAACCCTTCCCCACTATGATGTATAACCACACCTTTCTCTCTTTTGTATAAAATCTACTAACACGGAAATAAAGTCTAATCTTTCTGTCATGAAAGCTGGAGTGCGGAGCTTGTTTAAGATTAAAACTGAATAATCTTATCTCAGATTTTATCTTGAAAATGTGCACACTTGCTCTATCTGATTAGAGGTGACTGACTGGACCGGTTAATTGTCGATTACGACCCTAACAGTGCCCCAGGGGCAGCCTTGGAGGACCGGGGGGTTTTCTGAACAACTGAATGTCCTGCTGGCCGGAGGACACATGGTGGTGACATAAAACACATCAGGGCCGAGTCCTTGTGGATGTGATCCGAGTCCTTCTGCTTGTGATCCGAGTCCTTGTTGATGTGATCCGAGTCCTTGTGGATGTGATCCGGGTCCTTCTGGATGTGACCCGATTTCCTCCGCTTGTGATCCGAGTCCTTGTGGATGTGATCCGAGTCCTTGTGGATGTGATCCGAGTCCTTGTGGATGTGATCCAAGTCCTTGTGGATGTGATCCGAGTCCTTGTGGATGTGATCCGAGTCCTTGTGGATGTGATCCAAGTCCTTGTGGATGTGATCCGAGTCCTTGTGGATGTGATCCGAGTCCTTGTGGATGTGATCCGAGTCCTTGTGGATGTGATCCGAGTCCTTCTGGATGTGATCCGAGTCCTTCCGCTTGTGATCCGAGTCCTTGTTGATGTGATCCGGGTCCTTCTGGATGTGATCCGATTTCCTCCGCTTGTGATCCGAGTCCTTGTGGATGTGATCCGAGTCCTTGTGGATGTGATCCGAGTCCTTGTGGATGTGATCCAAGTCCTTGTGGATGTGATCCGAGTCCTTGTGGATGTGATCCAAGTCCTTGTGGATGTGATCCGAGTCCTTGTGGATGTGATCCAAGTCCTTGTGGATGTGATCCAAGTCCTTGTGGATGTGATCCGAGTCCTTGTGGATGTGATCCAAGTCCTTGTGGATGTGATCCAAGTCCTTGTGGATGTGATCCGAGTCCTTGTGGATGTGATCCAAGTCCTTGTGGATGTGATCCAAGTCCTTGTGGATGTGATCCGAGTCCTTGTGGATGTGATCCAAGTCCTTGTGGATGTGATCCGAGTCCTTGTGGATGTGATCCAAGTCCTTGTGGATGTGATCCGAGTCCTTGTGGATGTGATCCAAGTCCTTGTGGATGTGATCCGAGTCCTTGTGGATGTGATCCAAGTCCTTGTGGATGTGATCCAAGTCCTTGTGGATGTGATCCGAGTCCTTGTGGATGTGATCCGAGTACTTGTGGATGTGATCCGAGTCCTTGTGGATGTGATCCAAGTCCTTGTGGATGTGATCCGAGTCCTTGTGGATGTGATCCAAGTCCTTGTGGATGTGATCCGAGTCCTTCTGGATGTGATTCAAGGCCTTGTGGATGTGATCTGAGTCCTTGTGGATGTGATCTGAGTCCTTGTGGATGTGATCTGAGTCCTTGTGGATGTGATCCGAGTCCTTGTGGATGTGATCCAAGTCCTTGTGGATGTGATCCAAGTCCTTGTGGATGTGATCCGAGTCCTTGTGGATGTGATCCGAGTCCTTGTGGATGTGATCCAAGTCCTTGTGGATGTGATCCGAGTCCTTGTGGATGTGATCCGAGTCCTTGTGGATGTGATCCAAGTCCTTGTGGATGTGATCTGAGTCCTTCTGGATGTGATCCAAGTCCTTGTGGATGTGATCTGAGTCCTTGTGGATGTGATCTGAGTCCTTCTGGATGTGATCCAAGTCCTTGTGGATGTGATCCAAGTCCTTGTGGATGTGATCCGAGTCCTTGTGGATGTGATCCGAGTCCTTGTGGATGTGATCCGAGTCCTTGTGGATGTGATCCAAGTCCTTGTGGATGTGATCCGAGTCCTTGTGGATGTGATCCGAGTCCTTGTGGATGTGATCTGAGTCCTTGTGGATGTGATCTGAGTCCTTGTGGATGTGATCTGAGTCCTTATGGATGTGATCCGAGTCCTTGTGGATGTGATCTGAGTCCTTGTGGATGTGATCCGAGTCCTTCCTCTTGTGATCCGGTCCTTGTGGATGAGAGGTCGTATCGCATTGTAAGGCGATTATTAGTATTTTTAATCTGGGCTTTTTTAGGTGCATTTAGTGGACCTTCGACGGCTTTATGGCTTTATAGGTCGGGTCGGCATCTATGAGACTGGTGGGGGCCCCGATCTCCATCCAGCCTGGGGCCCCTAGTAGCTTTCATCTAAGAGGGAGTAAACTATATAAAGCAGTAGGACACCTCCGGGGATTGTTTTGCCTGTTTCTGGTAGATTATTCCCCATTCAGACACTTGACCACAAAGGCTGACAATCTACTTGTCGTTGAAGGGTTATGGCAGCAGGAGCCTCCTGTGAGGGCTGTAATACTGCGACCTCCAGTATCGGGGCGCCTCGCCCTGTTGGGGTGACACGTCCATGTTGTATTGCAGATCCTCCGCGTCCTGTTGTTGAGGACGCACGTCATTAGCCGGAGATGTCTGTGTCGGGGGGGATCGTCCCGCTGACCTCATCCGTCACTGCAGAATCCTCTGTGATGCACATTTCACTGAGATCTGGGGCCCCTGCCTCAGAAGAACATGAGCCGCCCCCATCCGAGACCACCCACGTGATGGAGCCCCTCATACCTCGTCCCAGATGTCTCCACCGTGATCCTCCTGTGCCCCTCCACTCTCCCTCTCCATGTGTCCTACCAGGGGGCGGAGGTATAGAGAAGCAGCGCCCCCACCTGTCCACAGCTCGCGTCTGGTATTACAGCGAGTAGCAATGCCCCAAATGTGATTGTGCAATACAATGGTAACAAACCCTCAGCTGAGAGAAGTATGAGGTCAGTGTGCACCCCGCGGAGGGGGGGGGGGCGGCAGCAGCAGTGTAACCTTGTGCACCCAGCGGAGGGGGGGGGGCAGCAGCAGCAGTGTAACCTTGTGCACCCCGCGGAGGAGGGGGGGGGGCGGCAGCAGCAGTGTAACCTTGTGCACCCAGCGGAGGGGGGGGGGGGCAGCAGCAGCAGTGTAACCTTGTGCACCCAGCGGAGGGGGGGGGGCGGCAGCAGCAGCAGTGTGACCTTGTGCACCCCGCGGAGGGGGGGGGCGGCAGCAGCAGTGTGACCTTGTGCACCCCGCGGAGGGGGGGGGGGCGGCAGCAGCAGTGTAACCTTGTGCACCCCGCGGAGGGGGGGGGGCGGCAGCAGCAGTGTAACCTTGTGCACCCCGCGGGGGGCGGCAGCAGCAGCAGTGTGACCTTGTGGACCCCGCGGGGGGCAGCGGCAGCAGCAGTGTGACCTTGTGCACCCCGCGGGGGGCAGCAGCAGCAGTGTGACCTTGTGGACCCCGCGGGGGGCAGCAGCAGCAGCAGTGTGACCTTGTGGACCCCGCGGGGGGCAGCAGCAGCAGCAGTGTGACCTTGTGCACCCCGCGGGGGGAGGCAGAAGCAGCAGTGTGACCTTGTGCACCCCGCGGGGGGAGGCAGAAGCAGCAGTGTGACCTTGTGCACCCCGCGGGGGGCGGCAGCAGCAGTGTGACCTTGTGCACCCCGCGGGGGGCGGCAGCAGCAGTGTGACCTTGTGCACCCCGCGGGGGGCAGCAGCAGTGTGACCTTGTGCACCCCGCGGGGGGAGGCAGAAGCAGCAGTGTGACCTTGTGCACCCCGCGGGGGGCGGCAGCAGCAGTGTGACCTTGTGCACCCCGCGGGGGGCAGCAGCAGCAGCAGTGTGACCTTGTGCACCCCGCGGGGGGCAGCAGCAGTGTGACCTTGTGCACCCCGCGGGGGGAGGCAGAAGCAGCAGTGTGACCTTGTGCACCCCGCGGGGGGCGGCAGCAGCAGTGTGACCTTGTGCACCCCGCGGGGGGCAGCAGCAGCAGCAGTGTGACCTTGTGCACCCCGCGGGGGGCAGCAGCAGTGTGACCTTGTGCACCCCGCGGGGGGAGGCAGAAGCAGCAGTGTGACCTTGTGCACCCCGCGGGGGGCGGCAGCAGCAGTGTGACCTTGTGCACCCCGCGGGGGGAGGCAGAAGCAGCAGTGTGACCTTGTGCACCCCGCGGGGGGCGGCAGCAGCAGTGTGACCTTGTGCACCCCGCGGGGGGCGGCAGCAGCAGTGTGACCTTGTGCACCCCGCGGGGGGCAGCAGCAGTGTGACCTTGTGCACCCCGCGGGGGGAGGCAGAAGCAGCAGTGTGACCTTGTGCACCCCGCGGGGGGCGGCAGCAGCAGTGTGACCTTGTGCACCCCGCGGGGGGCAGCAGCAGCAGCAGTGTGACCTTGTGCACCCCGCGGGGGGCAGCAGCAGTGTGACCTTGTGCACCCCGCGGGGGGAGGCAGAAGCAGCAGTGTGACCTTGTGCACCCCGCGGGGGGCGGCAGCAGCAGTGTGACCTTGTGCACCCCGCGGGGGGCAGCAGCAGCAGCAGTGTGACCTTGTGCACCCCGCGGGGGGCAGCAGCAGTGTGACCTTGTGCACCCCGCGGGGGGAGGCAGAAGCAGCAGTGTGACCTTGTGCACCCCGCGGGGGGCGGCAGCAGCAGTGTGACCTTGTGCACCCCGCGGGGGGCGGCAGCAGCAGTGTGACCTTGTGCACCCCGCGGGGGGCGGCAGCAGCAGTGTGACCTTGTGCAGGTGAATTATGCAGCACAGAACATGATGAGATCCGCCGCTCCAGCAGAATATACAAGCAGCCGTCTCATCCTCAGCTCAGCAGGGACGTCCCAGAGCGCAACGCAGATATAATCACCAGCAAAATACAGGGAGGGAGGAAACACCAAACATGTACAAAACACAGAGGAACGAGGCGCAGGAGGTCAGAAAAACCTACCCATCAGGAGGTCAACCAGGAGAAGCCCAGGAGCCCCCAAATGCCTCCCTGTCTCTCCCTGTAAATGATGTAGGTGCAGATAGTGCTGCCTCCCTGTCTCTCCCTGTAAATGATACTTGTGCAGATAGTACTGCCTCCCTGTCTCTCCCTGTAAATGATGTAGGTGCAGATAATACTGCCTCCCTGTCTCTCCATGTAAATGATGGAGGTACAGATAGCACTGCCTCCCTGTCTCTCCCTGTAAATGATATAGGTACAGATAGTACTGCCTCCCTGTCTCTCTATGTAAATGATGGAGGTGCAGATAGTACTGCTTCCCTTTCTCTCCATGTAAATTATGTAGGTACAGATAGTACTGCCTCCCTGTCTCTCCCTGTAAATGATATAGGTACAAATAGTACTGCTTCCCTTTCTCTCCCTGTAAATGATGTAGGTACAGATAGTACTGCCTCCCTGTCTCTCCCTGTAAATGATGGAGGTACAGATAGTACTGTCTCCCTGTCTCTCCCGGTAAATGATGTAGGTGCAGATAATACTGCCTCCCTGTCTCTCCCGGTAAATGATGTAGGTACAGATAGTACTGCCTCCCTTTTTCTCCCTGTAAATGATGTAGGTACAGATAGTGCTGCCTCCCTGTCTCTCCCTGTAAATGATGTAGGTACAGATAGTACTGCTTCCCTGTCTCTCCCTGTAAATGATGGAGGTACAGATAGTACTGCCTCCCTGTCTCTCCCTGTAAATGATGGAGGTACAGATAGTACTGCCTCCCTGTCTCTCCCTGTAAATGATGGAGGTACAGATAGTACTGCCTCCCTGTCTCTCCCTGTAAATGATATAGGTACAGATAGTACTGCCTCCCTGTCTCTCTCTGTAAATGATGTAGGTACAGATAGTACTGCTTCCCTGTCTCTCCCTGTAAATGATGGAGGTACAGATAGTACTGCCTCCCTGTCTCTCCCTGTAAATGATGGAGGTACAGATAGTACTGCCTCCCTGTCTCTCCCTGTAAATGATGGAGGTACAGATAGTACTGCCTCCCTGTCTCTCCCTGTAAATGATGGAGGTACAGATAGTACTGCCTCCCTGTCTCTCCCTGTAAATGATATAGGTACAGATAGTACTGCCTCCCTGTCTCTCCCTGTAAATGATATAGGTACAGATAGTACTGCTTCCCTTTCTCTCCATGTAAATTATGTAGGTACAGATAGTACTTCCTCCATGTCTCTCCCTGTAAATGATGGAGGTACAGATAGCACTGCCTCCCTTTCTCTCCCTGTAAATGATGGAGGTACAGATAGTACTGCTTCCCTTTCTCTCCATGTAAATTATGTAGGTACAGATAGTACTGCCTCCCTGTCTCTCCCTGTAAATGATATAGGTACAGATAGTACTGCTTCCCTTTCTCTCCATGTAAATTATGTAGGTACAGATAGTACTGCCTCCCTGTCTCTGCCTGTAAATGATGGAGGTACAGATAGTACTGTCTCCCTGTCTCTCCCGGTAAATGATGTAGGTGCAGATAATACTGCCTCCCTGTCTCTCCCGGTAAATGATGTAGGTACAGATAGTACTGCCTTCCTTTTTCTCCCTGTAAATGATGTAGGTACAGATAGTGCTGCCTCCCTGTCTCTCCCTGTAAATGATGGAGGTACAGATAGTGCTTCTTCCCTGTCTCTCTATGTAAATGATGGAGGTGCAGATAGTACTGCCTCCCTGTCTCTCCCTGTAAATGATGGAGGTACAGATAGTACTGCCTCCCTGTCTCTCCCTGTAAATGATGGAGGTACAGATAGTACTGCCTCCCTGTCTCTCCCTGTAAATGATGGAGGTACAGATAGTACTGCCTCCCTGTCTCTCCCTGTAAATGATGGAGGTACAGATAGTACTGCCTCCCTGTCTCTCCCTGTAAATGATGGAGGTACAGATAGTACTGCCTCCCTGTCTCTCCCTGTAAATGATGGAGGTACAGATAGTACTGCCTCCCTGTCTCTCCATGTAAATGATGGAGGTACAGATAGTACTGCCTCCCTGTCTCTCCCTTTAAATGATGTAGATACAGATAGTACTGCCTCCCTGTCTCTCCATGTAAATGATGTAGGTACAGATAGTACTGCCTCCCCGTCTCTCCATGTAAATGATGGAGGTACAGATAGTACTGCCTCCCTGTCTCTCCATGTAAATGATGTAGGTGCAGATAGTACTGCCTCCCTGTCTCTCCCTGTAAATGATGGAGGTACAGATAGTGCTGCCTCCCTGTCTCTCCCTGTAAATGATGGAGGTACAGATAGTACTGCCTCCCTGTCTCTCCATTTAAATGATGTAGTTACAGTTAGTACTGCCTCCCTGTCTCTCCCTGTAAATGATGTAGTTACAGATAGTACTGCCTCCCTGTCTCTCCCTGTAAATGATGGAGGTACAGATAGTACTGCCTCCCTGTCTCTCCCTGTAAATGATGGAGGTACAGATAGTACTGCCTCCCTGTCTCTCCATTTAAATGATGTAGTTACAGTTAGTACTGCCTCCCTGTCTCTCCCTGTAAATGATGGAGGTACAGATAGTACTGCCTCCCTGTCTCTCCCTGTAAATGATGTAGGTACAGATAGTGCTTCTTCCCTGTCTCTCTATGTAAATGATGGAGGTACAGATAGTACTGCCTCCCTGTCTCTCCCTGTAAATGATGGAGGTACAGATAGTACTGCCTCCCTGTCTCTCCCTGTAAATGATGGAGGTACAGATAGTACTGCCTCCCTGTCTCTCCCTGTAAATGATGGAGGTACAGATAGTACTGCCTCCCTGTCTCTCCCTGTAAATGATGGAGGTACAGATAGTACTGCCTCCCTGTCTCTCCCTGTAAATGATGGAGGTACAGATAGTACTGCCTCCCTGTCTCTCCCTGTAAATGATGGAGGTACAGATAGTACTGCCTCCCTGTCTCTCCCTGTAAATGATGTAGTTACAGTTAGTACTGCCTCCCTGTCTCTCCCTGTAAATGATGTAGATACAGATAGTACTGCCTCCCTGTCTCTCCATGTAAATGATGTAGGTACAGATAGTATTGCCTCCCCGTCTCTCCATGTAAATGATGGAGGTACAGATAGTACTGCCTCCCTGTCTCTCCATGTAAATGATGTAGGTGCAGATAGTACTGCCTCCCTGTCTCTCCCTGTAAATGATGGAGGTACAGATAGTGCTGCCTCCCTGTCTCTCCCTGTAAATGATGGAGGTACAGATAGTACTGCCTCCCGGTCTCTCCATTTAAATGATGTAGTTACAGTTAGTACTGCCTCCCTGTCTCTCCCTGTAAATGATGTAGTTACAGATAGTACTGCCTCCCTGTCTCTCCCTGTAAATGATGTAGGTACAGATAGTACTGCCTCCCTGTCTATCTATGTAAATGATGGAGGTACAGATAGTACTGCCTCCCTGTCTCTCCATTTAAATGATGTAGTTACAGTTAGTACTGCCTCCCTGTCTCTCCCTGTAAATGATGTAGTTACAGATAGTACTGCCTCCCTGTCTATCTATGTAAATGATGGAGGTACAGATAGTACTGCCTCCCTTTCTCTCCATTTAAATGATGTAGTTACAGTTAGTACTGCCTCCCTGTCTCTCCCTGTAAATGATGTAGGTGCAGATAGTACTGCCTCCCTGTCTCTCCCGGTAAATGATGTAGGTACAGATAGTACTGCCTCCCTGTCTCTCCATTTAAATGATGTAGTTACAGTTAGTACTGCCTCCCTGTCTCTCCATTTAAATGATGTAGTTACAGATAGTACTGCCTCCCCGTCTATCTATGTAAATGATGTAGGTACAGTTAGTACTGCCTCCCTGTCTATCTATGTAAATGATGTAGTTACAGAAAGTACTGCCTCCCTGTCTCTCCCTGTAAATGATGTAGGTGCAGATAGTACTGCCTCCCTGTCTCTCCCTGTAAATGATGTAGTTACAGATAGTACTGCCTCCCTGTCTCTCCCTGTAAATCATGTAGGTACAGATAGTACTGCCTCCCTGTCTCTCCCTGTAAATGATGTAGTTACAGATAGTACTGCCTCCCTGTCTCTCCCTGTAAATGATGTAGTTACAGATAGTACTGCCTCCATGTCTCTCAATGTATTTTCCAGTAAATGTAAACAGAATGTAAATATTTCCCTAACAACATGTAATTTTACACTAAACAGAAACTGTTGAACCTTTGATGAATACAATAAAAAATAATCCTAGAACTGTACAGAATTCCCTCCTTCATTCCGGTAAGTGACACCATTAGTCTCCACGGGGCCTCGGGATCCCGCTGTGTCACCCGCTGGATGGAGAGGAGGTTGCTAAGCAACTCCCGGAGCTTCGCTTTGTGGCAGAGAAATATTCATTAGGGAAGATGAAGATGTCGGGGCTCAGTAACGAGGCCTCGGCGGCTGCGCTCTTCTGTAGTCTCCCTTTAAGTGCCCATCTCTGTGAATGTTTTCCTCCATCCTTTATTGTGCGTCTCCTGGAGGCCTCGGCGGCTATGCTTTTCTGTGGTCTCCCTTTAAGTGCCCATCTCTGTGAATGTTTTCCTCCATCCTTTATTGTGCGTCTCCTGGAGGCCGAGGACGTCGTTACTGCCGACAGAAAAATACACAAAACCCTAAAAAATGTAATAAAAGCTTCTGCCAGAAGAGGAAGAAATAAAGCGTCCGGGACTTGTCCGCGTCTTTCATCCGGGATAAAGCTGAGTTATTCCTTAATAAAAAAACCTCTTCCAATAACGAGACTCAATTACAGGAACCGAAAACCAATAAGAGGAGCTTTACCCTGAGCCGGGGGCGGACCAGTGACCCCAAACGTGCAGGAGTATACGGGGGCTTCTATATATCCTCCTCTGGTGTCCCCCCTGCAGCAGACACAAAGCCCCTCATCTGTGGGGTGGGCCGGGGGCTTCCCTCAAGATCTATCGCAGAGCAACATCTGCAATACTGTAACTAGAGCGTCACATCTCCGAAATGTACAACCATAACATTGTAGTCTTAGCCCATGCCGACCCCTGTGCTGACCCCTGTACCGACCCCTGTGCTGACCCCTGTGCTGACCCCTGTACCGGCCCCTGTGCTGACCCCTGTACCGACCCCTGTGCTGACCCCTATACAGATCGCCATGCTGACCCCTATACAGATCGCCATGCTGACCCCTATACAGATCCCCATGCTGACCCCTGCGCAGATCCCCATGCTGACCCCTGTGCTGACCCCTGTGCTGACCCCTGTACCGACCCCTGTGCTGACCCCCATGCAAACTCTGTACAAATCCCCATGCTGACCCCTGTGCAGATCTCCATGCTGACCCCTGTGCAGATCCCTATGCTGACCCCCATGCTTACCCCTGTGCAGATCCCCATGCTGACCCCCATGCTGACCCCTCTACAGATCCCAATGCTGACCTCTGTGCTCACCCCCATGCAAACTCTGTGCAGATCTCCATGCTGACCCCTATACAGATCCCCATGCTGACCCCTGTACAGATCCCCATGCTGACCCCTGTGTAGATCCCCATGCTGCCCCCTGTACAGATCCCCATGCTGACCCCTGTGTAGATCCCCATGCTGACCCCTGTGTAGATCCCCATGCTGCCCCCTGTGCAGATCCCCATGCTGACCCCTGTGCAGATCCCCATGCTGACCCCTGTGCAGATCCTCATGCTGACCCCTGTGCAGATCCCCATGCTGACCCCTGTGCAGATCCTCATGCTGACCCCTGCGCAGATCCCCATGCTGCCCCCTGTGCAGATCCCAATGCTGACCCCTGCGCAGATCCCCATGCTGACCCCTATACAGATCCCCATGCTGACCCCTGTGCAGATCCCAATGCTGACCCCTCTACAGATCCCCATGCTGACCCCTGTGCAGATCCCCATGCTGACCCCTGTGCAGATCCCCATGCTGACCCCTGTGCAGATCCTCATGCTAACCCCTGTACAGATCCCAATGCTGACCCCTGTGCAGATCCCAATGCTGACCCCTGCGCAGATCCCCATGCTGACCCCTGTACAGATCGCCAAGCTGACCCCTGCGCAGATCCCCATGCTGACCCCTGTGCAGATCCCCATGCTGACCCCTCTACAGATCCTCATTTTGACCCCTCTACAGATCCCCATGCTGACCCCTGTGCAGATCCCCATGCTGACCCCTGTGCAGATCCCCATGCTGACCCCTGTGCAGATCCCCATGCTGACCCCTGTGCAGATCCCCATTTTGACCCCTGTGCAGATCCCCATGCTGACCCCTGTGCAGATCCTCATGCTGACCCCTGTGCAGATCCCCATGCTGACCCCTGTGCAGATCCCCATGCTGACCCCTGTGCAGATCCCCATGCTGACCCCTGTGCAGATCCCCATGCTGACCCCTGTGCAGATCCCCATGCTGACCCCTATGCAGATCCCCATGCTGACCCCTGTGCAGATCCCCATGCTGACCCCTGTGCAGATCCCCATGCTGACCCCTGTGCAGATCCCCATGCTGACCCCTATGCAGATCCCCATGCTGACCCCTGTGCAGATCCTCATGCTGACCCCTATACAGATCCCCATGCTGACCCCTCTACAGATCCTCATTTTGACCCCTCTACAGATCCCCATACTGACCCCTGCGCAGAACCTCAAGCTGACCCCTATACAGATCCCTATGTTGACCCCTGTGTAGATCCCTATGCTGACCCCTGTGCAGATCCCCATGCTGACCCCTCTACAGATCCCAATGCTGACCCCTGTGCAGATCCCAATGCTGACCCCTGTACAGATCCCCATGCTGACCCCTGTGCAGATCCCCATGCTGACCCCTGTGCAGATCCCCATGCTGACCCCTGTGCAGATCCCCATGGTGACCCCTGTGCAGATCCCCATGGTGACCCCTGTGCAGATCCCCATGCTGACCCCTATACAGATCCCCATGATGACCCCTATACAGATCCCCATGATGACCCCTATACAGATCCCCATGATGACCCCTGTGCAGATCCCCATGCTGATCCCTGTGAAGATCCCCATGCTGACCCCTGTGCATATCTCCATGCTGACCCCTGTGCAGATCCTCATGCTGACCCCTATACAGATCCCCATGCTGACCCCTGTGCAGATCCCCATGCTGACCCCTATACAGATCCCCATGCTGACCCCTCTACAGATCCCAATGCTGACCCCTGTGCAGATCCCCATGCTGACCCCTGTGCAGATCCCCATGCTGACCCCTGTGCATATCTCCATGCTGACCCCTGTGCAGATCCTCATGCTGATCCCTGTGAAGATCCCCATGCTGACCCCTCTACAGATCCCCATGCTGATCCCTGTGCAGATCCCCATGGTGACCCCTGTGCAGATCCCCATGCTGACCCCTGTGCAGATCCCCATGCTGACCCCTGTGCAGATCCCCATGCTGACCCCTGTGCAGATCTCCATGCTGACCCCTATACAGATCCCCATGCTGACCCCTATACAGATCCCCATGCTGACCCCTGTGCAGATCCCCATGCTGACCCCTGTGCAGATCCCCATGGTGACCCCTGTGCAGATCCCCATGCTGACCCCTGTACAGATCCCCATGCTGACCCCTATACAGATCCCCATGCTGACCCCTATACAGATCCCCATGCTGACCCCTGTGCAGATCCCCATGCTGACCCCTATACAGATCCCCATGCTGACCCCTGTGCAGATCCCCATGCTGACCCCTATACAGATCCCCATGCTGACCCCTATACAGATCCCCATGCTGACCCCTGTGCAGATCCCCATGCTGACCCCTGTGCAGATCCCCATGGTGACCCCTGTGCAGATCCCCATGCTGACCCCTGTGCAGATCCCCATGCTGACCCCTGTACAGATCCCCATGCTGACCCCTATACAGATCCCCATGCTGACCCCTATACAGATCCCCATGCTGACCCCTATACAGATCCCCATGATGATCCCTATACAGATCCCCATGATGACCCCTATACAGATCCCCATGCTGACCCCTGTGCAGATCCCCATGCTGACCCCTGTGCAGATCCCCATGGTGACCCCTGTGCAGATCCCCATGGTGACCCCTGTGCAGATCCCCATGCTGACCCCTATACAGATCCCCATGATGACCCCTATACAGATCCCCATGATGACCCCTATACAGATCCCCATGATGACCCCTGTGCAGATCCCCATGCTGATCCCTGTGAAGATCCCCATGCTGACCCCTGTGCATATCTCCATGCTGACCCCTGTGCAGATCCTCATGCTGACCCCTATACAGATCCCCATGCTGACCCCTGTGCAGATCCCCATGCTGACCCCTATACAGATCCCCATGCTGACCCCTCTACAGATCCCAATGCTGACCCCTGTGCAGATCCCCATGCTGACCCCTGTGCAGATCCCCATGCTGACCCCTGTGCATATCTCCATGCTGACCCCTGTGCAGATCCCCATGCTGACCCCTCTACAGATCCCCATGCTGATCCCTGTGCAGATCCCCATGGTGACCCCTGTGCAGATCCCCATGCTGACCCCTATACAGATCCCCATGCTGACCCCTATACAGATCCCCATGCTGACCCCTGTGCAGATCCCCATGGTGACCCCTGTGCAGATCCCCATGCTGACCCCTATACAGATCCCCATGCTGACCCCTATACAGATCCCCATGCTGACCCCTGTGCAGATCCCCATGCTGACCCCTGTGCAGATCCCCATGCTGACCCCTATACAGATCCCCATGCTGACCCCTCTACAGATCCCAATGCTGACCCCTGTGCAGATCCCCATGCTGACCCCTGTGCAGATCCCCATGCTGACCCCTGTGCATATCTCCATGCTGACCCCTGTGCAGATCCCCATGCTGACCCCTCTACAGATCCCCATGCTGATCCCTGTGCAGATCCCCATGGTGACCCCTGTGCAGATCCCCATGCTGACCCCTATACAGATCCCCATGATGATCCCTATACAGATCCCCATGATGACCCCTATACAGATCCCCATGCTGACCCCTGTACAGATACCCATGCTGACCCCTATACAGATCCCCATGCTGACCCCTATACAGATCCCCATGCTGACCCCTGTGCAGATCCCCATGCTGACCCCTATACAGATCCCCATGCTGACCCCTGTGCAGATCCCCATGCTGACCCCTATACAGATCCCCATGCTGACCCCTATACAGATCCCCATGCTGACCCCTGTGCAGATCCCCATGCTGACCCCTGTGCAGATCCCCATGGTGACCCCTGTGCAGATCCCCATGCTGACCCCTGTGCAGATCCCCACGCTGACCCCTGTACAGATCCCCATGCTGACCCCTATACAGATCCCCATGCTGACCCCTATACAGATCCCCATGCTGACCCCTATACAGATCCCCATGATGATCCCTATACAGATCCCCATGATGACCCCTATACAGATCCCCATGCTGACCCCTGTGCAGATCCCCATGCTGACCCCTGTGCAGATCCCCATGCTGACCCCTGTGCAGATCCCCATGCTGACCCCTGTGCAGATCCCCATGCTGACCCCTGCGCAGATCCCCATGCTGACCCCTGTGCAGATCCCCATGCTGACCCCTGTGCAGATCCCCATGGTGACCCCTGTGCAGATCCCCATGCTGACCCCTATACAGATCCCCATGATGATCCCTATACAGATCCCCATGATGACCCCTCTACAGATCCCCATGCTGACCCCTGTGCAGATCCCCATGCTGACCCCTATACAGATCCCCATGCTGACCCCTATACAGATCCCCATGGTGACCCCTGTGCAGATCCCCATGCTGACCCCTGTGCAGATCCCCATGCTGCCCCCTGTGCAGATCCCCATACTGACTGTAATAAATTATCGTATTGAATATTAAATCTTTCCCGTGTCCTTTAATATGTTCTTCTAAAAATAGAAGGACTCAGGATAATTATTATAAAAAGTTGCGTTTATTGTCGTCGTCCAGGTTGCAGAATACAGAAAACTTGTGCAGATTATTAGTCATGTGTTACAGTCAGTCAGTCCATGAAATGATGTTCTGGAGAAGGTTTCATCATCTTGTGTTGGTCTTTCTTCCTCCATTCTTCATCTCCATCTTGTGTCCTTAATCTCCTCCATATGTCAGCGTGGAGAGCGAGCTTGGTGTGTGTGATATGCTCAATGTCCCCCTCCCCCTTGGACAGAGTCACTTTTAAAGACTAAAACTCCCATAGACTTGCATTATGAGCCAACTTCATCCATTAGTCTTGTTCACACCCATATATGGTAACATCCATAGGAATTCCTTTATGACCAGCTAACACAGAGACCATTATATGGTAAAGGATAGCTCTTGTCATGTGAATGTGGTGTGATGTGGATGTGATAGGTGCTAACACAGAGAGAACTTCATATGGTAAAGGATAACTAATGCCATGTGATAGGATGTGGTTGGGGGTTGCGTTCTAACATTATCTTTGAGATATGTCAAGAATATACATATAACACCAGTGTTGAACATATATGCCCCTGATTACACTTATGATTATTACACACTTACTCTCTATACATATTATAATCATATCACATTTGTGTCTCATTGACCATGTTGTGCTTGATCAACTCTTGAGTACATATTCACACTCTAATTAGAATATTGTAAATCTGTAATATTTAACATTTCCCCCTCTTGAGGGTGAGATACATCTGTTCTATCCCTCAAAATCCACTAACAATATTCACCAAGGAATCAGCAGATGATTTTTCTTCCTTTTGATTAGAATGTCCGTAATAAATAAATTGTCCTTATATGAATATCAATCAATATTAACTCATTTCTACAAATTATGATATTAATAAATGTTATGGTGTACTGTGATCAAAATACAAATAAATGTATAGACTATATACTAAATCTAAAGTAGATGAAGCTTCTTGTCATCTTCTTGTCCAGTAGAAGGATTAGTTACAGTCTTTAGAATGTAGATGTATTATTATTACTGTTGATAGATTATTATGTGCAGAAACCTTTAATTGCATCGTTTTTAGTTTCTTTCAGTGTATAGGACAAAGTCTTAGAAAGATATAGATGTAAAATCAAAGTCTTCATAAGGAACATGTACTTATGATATCCGTACAGCAGTCGCCTCCTTGGAACTTACTTGAACATGTCATTTGAGTTCCCCCTGGGAGTCATCAGTGCTTCTTCACTGAAACAGCTGTGATAGCAATGCAAGGGTTAACATTGACAATGATCCCTTCAGTAGCAGAATGTAACCTTAGTTAAAGTATAACAGTCCTTGGTCACAGTTGTATCAATAACCCTTTTCTCACCAGTTTGGTGACATCTTTGACCAAAACAATCTTGATAATAATTCGTCCCAATTATCGTCATCTGGATGTATCTCCATAATAATAATCAGCTGCCATTCATTCAGTGATAACACAGGACATCAGATAAGTCCATAAGGTGTAACATTAGCACCTTCAGGTTGTTACCTAAGACATCTGCACATCATTTCTTTACCTTCATGGGATTTATAGCACTGGAAATTGTTAATATCAGTCTTTGATCCATAATAAATCTCAAAGTCTTTTCCATTTATTTGGAGACTTGATTGAAGAAATCTTCTTTTTCCCTAAATCTACACCAAAATCGGTGATTATACCTAACTTATAACGATCACAGTGAACCATATCATTCATTTTTGTTACTAATAACTAATATAACATTGTTTATTAAATACTGCTTAAAAATAACAAATATTATCAATAATAACCATCACATTAATATTGACAAATGTCAGGAATCCTGTTGGATTTTCGGTACATCATGTGATTCCTTATTAATTGAATTCAAGAACAAGAGCCATTTATTTAATGAATACCTTAAGATTCCCCTAATACCTTTAATCAAATATGCATATAACCCAAATATTTATTTAATCACACTTCAATGTTCCATTCTTTTTCGTAACAACCATTTTGTCTTTTGAATGAAAACCATTTACTCTTACTGTATTGCGTATTGTATGTTCCCAAATGCAATATCCTACCCTTATTCTTTAATTCCAAACTTTCCATCAATCCCCTCATACTGAATTTAGTATGGATAACCCTTCACATATATTATTCATCCCTGTCAACCAATGAACGTTCAGTTACTCAGAATATTAAACTTATGCATTGTCAGTGATCTTACTCCATGTATTATACCATAGACCCTTCTTGGCTGAAATATAATCCTACTGAATCTCTGTGGGTAAGAATCCTTATAATATTATAGATGGTCACTCATTGCATATTTTGTCAAATAAACCCAAAAAATAAAGATACATCACGTATGTTCCCTTAATTTACATGTATAAGATTGCGTGTATGTATAGAAATGTATGTGTTATGTGTGTACGTTTATGTAAACCATAGAAAAACAATTAAAATAAAAATAAAAGTAAAATCCCCAAAATCCATAAATTGATACATAAATAGATGAAAAACAAATTCAAAAATATTCCATCACGTGTCATCTTTCCTACTTCCATAGAGGTTATAGTCCTGTTATTCCTCCTTCATTGCAGCTGCCATCATTACTCAGAGTCTTCACACATTCCTCATATACTGATGTATATGGACTTGTTCATTGTCCATTAATGAACTTTTACATTTACCATTTACCATTATTTAACCACAATTTCACTTTAGACATGAAGTACTTCATTTTGGACAACAAATAACATAAAAGACAAACAATTTTTATTCCCAGGCCTGACAATAGACGTCACAGATCTGCAGATCACAGGATACAACAATCACAGACACACATAGACAATGACATTTATGTATGGCCAGAGCTCAAGATATTAGCGTGTGTTAGTCATGCTCATGCAGAAGAGTACACCAGGCAGCAGCATCTCTGTATGATGTACAAGTTACACATTGTTTAATTTTATACAATCATTTTATCTCTAATTGATTATTTCTCTTATTCAATCACCATAATCAATATCTCTATCACATTAACATCAGGAGATCTTTACTGCATTGCTGCTTCTTTCCTGTATCTTTTTGAAGAAAAAATAGGAACAATATTAAAAATGTATCCAATACAACAATAATTTTACATATTGAGAGTTAGATGAATAATTTATAATGACTTCTATATATTTAGAGATGTAATAAATGCTTAACTAAGACTTTACAAACTATAACACGACACTGCGATCACATCACCTTATTCAGGCCACGGTATAACATCATGTATGACACTACTTGGCCCATATAGAAATAGAATAATGTGCACAATACACGGATAAGGTTATTGTCACATAAATCCCAGAACTATATGTTTTGTTCTATCAAACCTCTTATCTAAAAACCATCTCCATTAACAAGCCGTAGTCATTACACCAATAGTAGTCAGTAGTATACAGGGGTATAGTAGTCAGTAGTATACAGGGGTATAGTAGTCAGTAGTATACAGGGGTATAGTAGTCAGTAGTATACAGGGGTACAGTAGTCAGTAGTATACAGGGGTATAGTAGTCAGCAGTATACAGGGGTATAGTAGTCGGTAGTATACAGGGGTATAGTAGTCAGTAGTATACAGGGGTATAGTAGTCAGTAGTATACAGGGGTATAGTAGTCAGTAGTATACAGGGGTATAGTAGTCAGTAGTATACAGGGGTATAGTAGTCAGTAGTATACAGGGGTATAGTAGTCAGTAGTATACAGGGGTATAGTAGTCAGTAGTATACAGGGGTATAGTAGTCAGTAGTATACAGGGGTATAGTAGTCAGTAGTATACAGGGGTATAGTAGTCAGTAATATACAGGGGTATAGTAGTCAGTAGTATACAGGGGTATAGTAGTCAGTAGTATACAGGGGTATAGTAGTCAGTAGTATACAGGGGTATAGTAGTCAGTAGTATACAGGGGTATAGTAGTCAGTAGTATACAGGGGTATAGTACTCAGTAGTATACAGGGGTATAGTAGTCAGTAGTATACAGGGGTATAGTAGTCAGTAGTATACAGGGGTATAGTAGTCAGTAGTATACAGGGGTATAGTAGTCAGTAGTATACAGGGGTATAGTAGTCAGTAGTATACAGGGGTATAGTAGTCAGTAGTATACAGGGGTATAGTAGTCAGTAGTATACAGGGGTATAGTAGTCAGTAGTATACAGGGGTATAGTAGTCAGTAGTATACAGGGGTATAGTAGTCAGTAGTATACAGGGGTATAGTAGTCAGTAGTATACAGGGGTATAGTAGTCAGTAGTATACAGGGGTATAGTAGTCAGTAGTATACAGGGGTATAGTAGTCAGTAGTATACAGGGGTATAGTAGTCAGTAGTATACAGGGGTATAGTAGTCAGTAGTATACAGGGGTATAGTAGTCAGTAGTATACAGGGGTATAGTAGTCAGTAGTATACAGGGGTATAGTAGTCAGTAGTATACAGGGGTATAGTAGTCAGTAGTATACAGGGGTATAGTAGTCAGTAGTATACAGGGGTATAGTAGTCAGTAGTATACAGGGGTATAGTAGTCAGTAGTATACAGGGGTATAGTAGTCAGTAGTATACAGGGGTATAGTAGTCAGTAGTATACAGGGGTATAGTAGTCAGTAGTATACAGGGGTATAGTAGTCAGTAGTATACAGGGGTATAGTAGTCAGTAGTATACAGGGGTATAGTAGTCAGTAGTATACAGGGGTATAGTAGTCAGTAGTATACAGGGGTATAGTAGTCAGTAGTATACAGGGGTATAGTAGTCAGTAGTATACAGGGGTATAGTAGTCAGTAGTATACAGGGGTATAGTAGTCAGTAGTATACAGGGGTATAGTAGTCAGTAGTATACAGGGGTATAGTAGTCAGTAGTATACAGGGGTATAGTAGTCAGTAGTATACAGGGGTATAGTAGTCAGTAGTATACAGGGGTATAGTAGTCAGTAGTATACAGGGGTATAGTAGTCAGTAGTATACAGGGGTATAGTAGTCAGTAGTATACAGGGGTATAGTAGTCAGTAGTATACAGGGGTATAGTAGTCAGTAGTATACAGGGGTATAGTAGTCAGTAGTATACAGGGGTATAGTAGTCAGTAGTATACAGGGGTATAGTAGTCAGTAGTATACAGGGGTATAGTAGTCAGTAGTATACAGGGGTATAGTAGTCAGTAGTATACAGGGGTATAGTAGTCAGTAGTATACAGGGGTATAGTAGTCAGTAGTATACAGGGGTATAGTAGTCAGTAGTATACAGGGGTATAGTAGTCAGTAGTATACAGGGGTATAGTAGTCAGTAGTATACAGGGGTATAGTAGTCAGTAGTATACAGGGGTATAGTAGTCAGTAGTATACAGGGGTATAGTAGTCAGTAGTATACAGGGGTATAGTAGTCAGTAGTATACAGGGGTATAGTAGTCAGTAGTATACAGGGGTATAGTAGTCAGTAGTATACAGGGGTATAGTAGTCAGTAGTATACAGGGGTATAGTAGTCAGTAGTATACAGGGGTATAGTAGTCAGTAGTATACAGGGGTATAGTAGTCAGTAGTATACAGGGGTATAGTAGTCAGTAGTATACAGGGGTATAGTAGTCAGTAGTATACAGGGGTATAGTAGTCAGTAGTATACAGGGGTATAGTAGTCAGTAGTATACAGGGGTATAGTAGTTACAGGGGTATAGTAGTCAGTAGTATACAGGGGTATAGTAGTCAGTAGTATACAGGGGTATAGTAGTATGGTATAGTAGTCAGTAGTATACAGGGGTATAGTAGTCAGTAGTATACAGGGGTATAGTAGTCAGTAGTATACAGGGGTATAGTAGTCAGTAGTATACAGGGGTATAGTAGTCAGTAGTATACAGGGGTATAGTAGTCAGTAGTATACAGGGGTATAGTAGTCAGTAGTATACAGGGGTATAGTAGTCAGTAGTATACAGGGGTATAGAGTCAGTAGTATACAGGGTATAGTAGTCAGTAGTATACAGGGGTATAGTAGTCAGTAGTATACAGGGGTATAGTAGTCAGTAGTATACAGGGGTATAGTAGTCAGTAGTATACAGGGGTATAGTAGTCAGTAGTATACAGGGGTATAGTAGTCAGTAGTATACAGGGGTATAGTAGTCAGTAGTATACAGGGGTATAGTAGTCAGTAGTATACAGGGGTATAGTAGTCAGTAGTATACAGGGGTATAGTAGTCAGTAGTATACAGGGGTATAGTAGTCAGTAGTATACAGGGGTATAGTAGTCAGTAGTATACAGGGGTATAGTAGTCATAGTTATAGTATACAGGGTATAGTAGTCAGTAGTATACAGGGGTATAGTAGTCAGTAGTATACAGGGGTATAGTAGTCAGTAGTATACAGGGGTATAGTAGTCAGTAGTATACAGGGGTATAGTAGTCAGTAGTATACAGGGGTATAGTAGTCAGTAGTATACAGGGGTATAGTAGTCAGTAGTATACAGGGGTATAGTAGTCAGTAGTATACAGGGGTATAGTAGTCAGTAGTATACAGGGGTATAGTAGTCAGTAGTATACAGGGGTATAGTAGTCAGTAGTATACAGGGGTATAGTAGTCAGTAGTATACAGGGGTATAGTAGTCAGTAGTATACAGGGGTATAGTAGTCAGTAGTATACAGGGGTATAGTAGTCAGTAGTATACAGGGGTATAGTAGTCAGTAGTATACAGGGGTATAGTAGTCAGTAGTATACAGGGGTATAGTAGTCAGTAGTATACAGGGGTATAGTAGTCAGTAGTATACAGGGGTATAGTAGTCAGTAGTATACAGGGGTATAGTAGTCAGTAGTATACAGGGGTATAGTAGTCAGTAGTATACAGGGGTATAGTAGTCAGTAGTATACAGGGGTATAGTAGTCAGTAGTATACAGGGGTATAGTAGTCAGTAGTATACAGGGGTATAGTAGTCAGTAGTATACAGGGGTATAGTAGTCAGTAGTATACAGGGGTATAGTAGTCAGTAGTATACAGGGGTATAGTAGTCAGTAGTATACAGGGGTATAGTAGTCAGTAGTATACAGGGGTATAGTAGTCAGTAGTATACAGGGGTATAGTAGTCAGTAGTATACAGGGGTATAGTAGTCAGTAGTATACAGGGGTATAGTAGTCAGTAGTATACAGGGGTATAGTAGTCAGTAGTATACAGGGGTATAGTAGTCAGTAGTATACAGGGGTATAGTAGTCAGTAGTATACAGGGGTATAGTAGTCAGTAGTATACAGGGGTATAGTAGTCAGTAGTATACAGGGGTATAGTAGTCAGTAGTATACAGGGGTATAGTAGTCAGTAGTATACAGGGGTATAGTAGTCAGTAGTATACAGGGGTATAGTAGTCAGTAGTATACAGGGGTATAGTAGTCAGTAGTATACAGGGGTATAGTAGTCAGTAGTATACAGGGGTATAGTAGTCAGTAGTATACAGGGGTATAGTAGTCAGTAGTATACAGGGGTATAGTAGTCAGTAGTATACAGGGGTATAGTAGTCAGTAGTATACAGGGGTATAGTAGTCAGTAGTATACAGGGGTATAGTAGTCAGTAGTATACAGGGGTATAGTAGTCAGTAGTATACAGGGGTATAGTAGTCAGTAGTATACAGGGGTATAGTAGTCAGTAGTATACAGGGGTATAGTAGTCAGTAGTATACAGGGGTATAGTAGTCAGTAGTATACAGGGGTATAGTAGTCAGTAGTATACAGGGGTATAGTAGTCAGTAGTATACAGGGGTATAGTAGTCAGTAGTATACAGGGGTATAGTAGTCAGTAGTATACAGGGGTATAGTAGTCAGTAGTATACAGGGGTATAGTAGTCAGTAGTATACAGGGGTATAGTAGTCAGTAGTATACAGGGGTATAGTAGTCAGTAGTATACAGGGGTATAGTAGTCAGTAGTATACAGGGGTATAGTAGTCAGTAGTATACAGGGGTATAGTAGTCAGTAGTATACAGGGGTATAGTAGTCAGTAGTATACAGGGGTATAGTAGTCAGTAGTATACAGGGGTATAGTAGTCAGTAGTATACAGGGGTATAGTAGTCAGTAGTATACAGGGGTATAGTAGTCAGTAGTATACAGGGGTATAGTAGTCAGTAGTATACAGGGGTATAGTAGTCAGTAGTATACAGGGGTATAGTAGTCAGTAGTATACAGGGGTATAGTAGTCAGTAGTATACAGGGGTATAGTAGTCAGTAGTATACAGGGGTATAGTAGTCAGTAGTATACAGGGGTATAGTACTCAGTAGTATACAGGGGTATAGTAGTCAGTAGTATACAGGGGTATAGTAGTCAGTAGTATACAGGGGTATAGTAGTCAGTAGTATACAGGGGTATAGTAGTCAGTAGTATACAGGGGTATAGTAGTCAGTAGTATACAGGGGTATAGTAGTCAGTAGTATACAGGGGTATAGTAGTCAGTAGTATACAGGGGTATAGTAGTCAGTAGTATACAGGGGTATAGTAGTCAGTAGTATACAGGGGTATAGTAGTCAGTAGTATACAGGGGTATAGAGATCAGAGTCAGTAGTATACAGGGGTATAGTAGTCAGTAGTATACAGGGGTATAGTAGTCAGTAGTATACAGGGGTATAGTAGTCAGTAGTATACAGGGGTATAGTAGTCAGTAGTATACAGGGGTATAGTAGTCAGTAGTATACAGGGGTATAGTAGTCAGTAGTATACAGGGGTATAGTAGTCAGTAGTATACAGGGGTATAGTAGTCAGTAGTATACAGGGGTATAGTAGTCAGTAGTATACAGGGGTATAGTAGTCAGTAGTATACAGGGGTATAGTAGTCAGTAGTATACAGGGGTATAGTAGTCAGTAGTATACAGGGGTATAGTAGTCAGTAGTATACAGGGGTATAGTAGTCAGTAGTATACAGGGGTATAGTAGTCAGTAGTATACAGGGGTATAGTAGTCAGTAGTATACAGGGGTATAGTAGTCAGTAGTATACAGGGGTATAGTAGTCAGTAGTATACAGGGGTATAGTAGTCAGTAGTATACAGGGGTATAGTAGTCAGTAGTATACC